>NW_028288801.1:0-45642 GCF_059628265.1 Tinamus guttatus
CAGGTTCCTTGGTGTTTTTCTGCGAACGCTTTAGCAGCCCGTTGGTGCTAGTATGGAGTCAGGGGATGGATGAAGCGGAGAGCCCCGTTGGAGTGAGGCTGCAAAGGGCGATGCTAGGGAAATGTTCTGCCTGTGCAAAGACTCGTGCTGCGCACGCTTTGTGGTTGGAGTGAGATACAGGTTCCTTGGTGTTTTCTGCGAAACGCTTTAGCAGCCCGTGGTGCTAGTATGGAGTCAGGGATGGATGAAGCGGAGAGCCCCGTTTGGAGTGAGGCTGCAAAGGGCATGCTAAGGGAAGTGTTCTGCTGTGCCAAGACTCGTGCTGCGCACGCTTTGTGGTTGGAGTGAGAAACAGGTTCCTTGGTGTTTTCTGCGAAACGCTTTAGCAGCCCGTTGGTGCTAGTATGGAGTCAGGGGATGGATGAAGCGGAGAGCCCCGTTTGGAGTGAGGCTGCAAAGGGCATGCCAAGGGAAGTGTTCTGCTGTGCCAAGACTCGTGCTGCGCACGCTTTGTGGTTGGAGTGAGAAACAGGTTCCTTGGTGTTTTCTGCGAACGCTTTAGCAGCCCGTTGGTGCTAGTATGGAGTCAGGGGATGGATGAAGCGGAGAGCCCCGTTTGGAGTGAGGCTGCAAAGGGCATGCCAAGGGAAGTGTTCTGCTGTGCCAAGATTCATGCTGCGCACGCTTTGTGGTTGGAGTGAGAAACAGGTTCCTTGGTGTTTTCTGCGAAACGCTTTAGCAGCCCGATTGGTGCTAGTATGGAGTCAGGGGATGGATGAAGCGGAGAGCCCCGTTTGGAGTGAGGCTGCAAAGGGCATGCCAAGGGAAGTGTTCTGCTGTGCCAAGATTCATGCTGCGCACGCTTTGTGGTTGGAGTGAGAAACAGGTTCGTTGGTGTTTTCTGCGAAACGCTTTAGCAGCCCATTGGTGCTAGTATGGAGTCAGGGGATGGATGAAGCGGAGAGCCCCGTTTGGAGTGAGGCTGCAAATGGCATGCCAAGGGAAGTGTTCTGCTGTGCCAAGATTCATGCTGCGCACGCTTTGTGGTTGGAGTGAGAAACAGGTTCCTTGTGTTTTCTGCGAAACGCTTTAGCAGCCCGTTGGTGCTAGTATGGAGTCAGGGGCTGGATGAAGCGGAGAGCCCCGTTTGGAGTGAGGCTGCAAAGGCATGCCAAGGGAAGTGTTCTGCTGTGCCAAGATCATGCTGCGCCACGCTTTGTGGTTGGAGTGAGAAACAGGTTCCTTGGTGTTTTCTGCGAAACGCTTTAGCAGCCCGTTGGTGCTAGTATGGAGTCAGGGGATGGATGAAGCGGAGAGCCCCGTTTGGAGTGAGGCTGCAAAGGGCATGCTAAGGGAAGTGTTCTGCTGTGCCAAGAACTCGTGCTGCGCACGCTTTGTGGTTGAGTGAGAAACAGGTTCCTTGGTGTTTTCTGCGAAACGCTTTAGCAGCCTGTTGGTGCTAGTATGGAGTCAGGGGATGGATGAAGCGGAGAGCCCCGTTTGGAGTGAGGCTGCAAAGGGCATGCCAAGGGAAGTGTTCTGCTGTGCCAAGACTCGTGCTGCGCACGCTTTGTGGTTGGAGTGAGAAACAGGTTCCTTGGTGTTTTCTGCGAAACGCTTTAGCAGCCCGTGGTGCTAGTATGGAGTCAGGGGATGGATGAAGCGGAGAGCCCCCGTTTGGAGTGAGGCTGCAAAGGGCATGCCAAGGGAAGTGGCCAAGGGAAGTGTTCTGCTGTGCCAAGATTCATGCTGCGCACGCTTTGTGGTTGGAGTGAGAAACAGGTTCTTGGTGTTTTCTGCGAAACGCTTTAGCAGCCCGTTGGTGCTAGTATGGAGTCAGGGGATGGATGAAGCGGAGAGCCCCGTTTGGAGTGAGGCTTCAAAGGGCATGCCAAGGGAAGTGTTCTGCTGTGCCAAGACTCGTGCTGCGCACGCTTTGTGGTTGGAGTGAGAAACAGGTTCCTTGGTGTTTTCTGCGAAAACGCTTTAGCAGCCCGTTGGTGCTAGTATGGAGTCAGGGGATGGATGAAGTGGAGAGCCCCGTTTGGAGTGAGGCTGCAAAGGGCATGCCAAGGGAAGTGTTCTGCTGTGCCAAGACTCGTGCTGCGCACGCTTTGTGGTTGGAGTGAGAAACAGGTTCCTTGGTGTTTTCTGCGAAACGCTTTAGCAGCCCGTTGGTGCTAGTATGGAGTTAGGGGATGGATGAAGCGGAGAGCCCCGTTTGGAGTGAGGCTGCAAAGGGCATGCCAAGGGAAGTGTTCTGCTGTGCCAAAATTCATGCTGCGCACGCTTTGTGGTTGGAGTGAGAAACAGGTTCCTTGGTGTTTTCTGCGAAACGCTTTAGCAGCCCGTTGGTGCTAGTATGGAGTCAGGGATGGATGAAGCGGAGAGCCCCGTTTGGAGTGAGGCTGCAAAGGGCATGCCAAGGAAGTGTTCTGCTGTGCCAAGATTTATGCTGCGCACGTTTTGTGGTTGGAGTGAGAAACAGGTTCCTTGGTGTTTTCTGCGAAACGCTTTAGCAGCCCGTTGGTGCTAGTATGGAGTCAGGGGATGGATGAAGCGGAGAGCCCCGTTTGGAGTGAGGCTGCAAAGGGCATGCCAAGGGAAGTGTTCTGCTGTGCCAAGATTCATGCTGCGCACGCTTTGTGGTTGGAGTGAGAAACAGGTTCCTTGGTGTTTTCTGCGAAACGCTTTAGCAGCCCATTGGTGCTAGTATGGAGTCAGGGGATGGATGAAGCGGAGAGCCCCGTTTGGAGTGAGGCTGCAAAGGGCATGCCAAGGGAAGTGTTCTGCTGTGCCAAGATTCATGCTGCGCACACTTTGTGGTTGGAGTGAGAAACAGGTTCCTTGGTGTTTTCTGCGAAACGCTTTAGCAGCCCATTGGTGCTAGTATGGAGTCAGGGGATGGATGAAGTGGAGAGCCCCGTTTGGAGTGAGCTGCAAAGGGCATGCCAAGGGAAGTGTTCTGCTGTGCCAAAATTCATTCTGCGCACGCTTTGTGGTTGGAGTGAGAAACAGGTTCCTTGGTGTTTTCTGCGAAACGCTTTAGCAGCCCGTTGGTGCTAGTATGGAGTCAGGGGATGGATGAAGCGGAGAGCCCCGTTTGGAGTGAGGCTGCAAAGGGCATGCCAAGGGAAGTGTTCTGCTGTGCCAAAATTCATTCTGCGCACGCTTTGTGGTTGGAGTGAGAAACAGGTTCCTTGGTGTTTTCTGCGAAACGCTTTAGCAGCCCGTTGGTGCTAGTATGGAGTCAGGGGATGGATGAAGCGGAGAGCCCCGTTTGGAGTGAGGCTGCAAAGGGCATGCCAAAGGAAGTGTTCTGCTGTGCCAAGATTTATGCTGCGCACGTTTTGTGGTTGGAGTGAGAAACAGGTTCCTTGGTGTTTTCTGCGAAACGCTTTAGCAGCCCGTTGGTGCTAGTATGGAGTCAGGGGATGGATGAAGCGGAGAGCCCCGTTTGGAGTGAGGCTGCAAAGGGCATGCCAAGGGAAGTGTTCTGCTGTGCCAAGACTCGTGCTGCGCACGCTTTGTGGTTGGAGTGAGAAACAGGTTCCTTGGTGTTTTCTGCGAAACGCTTTAGCAGCCCGTTGGTGCTAGTATGGAGTCAGGGTATGATGAAGCGGAGAGCCCCGTTTGGAGTGAGGTTGCAAGGGCATGCCAAGGGAAGTGTTCTGCTGTGCCAAGATTTATGCTGCGCACGTTTTGTGGTTGGAGTGAGAAACAGGTTCCTTGGTGTTTTCTGCGAAACGCTTTAGCAGCCCGTTGGTGCTAGTATGGAGTCAGGGGATGGATGAAGCGGAGAGCCCCGTTTGGAGTGAGGCTGCAAAGGGCATGCCAAGGGAAGTGTTCTGCTGTGCCAAGATTCATGCTACGCACGTTTTGTGTTTGGAGTGAGAAACAGGTTCCTTGGTGTTTTCTGCGAAACGCTTTAGCAAGCCCGTTGGTGCTAGTATGGAGTCAGGGGCTGGATGAAGCGGAGAGCCCCGTTTGGAGTGAGGCTGCAAAGGCATGCCAAGGGAAGTGTTCTGCTGTGCCAAGACTCGTGCTGCGCACGCTTTGTGGTTGGAGTGAGAAACAGGTTCCTTGGTGTTTCTGCGAAACGCTTTAGCAGCCCGTTGGTGCTAGTATGGAGTCAGGGGATGGATGAAGCGGAGAGCCCCGTTTGGAGTGAGGCTGCAAAGGGCATGCTAAGGGAAGTGTTCTGCTGTGCCAAGACTCGTGCTGCGCACACTTTGTGGTTGGAGTGAGAAACAGGTTCCTTGGTGTTTTCTGCGTTACGCTTTAGCAGCCCGTTGGTGCTAGTATGGAGTCAGGGGATGGATGAAGCGGAGAGCCCCGTTTGGAGGGAGGCTGCAAAGGGCATGCAAGGGAAGTGTTCTGCTGTGCCAAGACTCGTGCTGCGCACGCTTTGTGGTTGGAGTGAGAAACAGGTTCCTTGGTGTTTTCTGCGAAACGCTTTAGCAGCCCGTTGGTGCTAGTATGGAGTCAGGGGATGGATGAAGCGGAGAGCCCCGTTTGGAGTGAGGCTGCAAAGGGCATGCTAAGGGAAATGTTCTGCTGTGCAAAGACTCGTGCTGCGCACGCTTTGTGGTTGGAGTGAGAAACAGGTTCCTTGGTGTTTTCTGCGAAACACTTTAGCAGCCCGTTGGTGCTAGTATGGAGTCAGGGGATGGATGAAGCGGAGAGCCCCGTTTGGAGTGAGGCTGCAAAGGGCATGCCAAGGGAAGTGTTCTGCTGTGCCAAGACTCGTGCTGCGCACACTTTGTGGTTGGAGTGAGAAACAGGTTCCTTGGTGTTTTCTGCGAAACGCTTTAGCAGCCCGTTGGTGCTAGTATGGAGTCAGGGATGGATGAAGTGGAGAGCCCCGTTTGGAGTGAGGCTGCAAAGGGCATGCCAAGGGAAGTGTTCTGCTGTGCCAAGATTCCTGCTGCGCACGCTTTGTGGTTGGAGTGAGAAACAGCTTTGTTGGTGTTTTCTGCGAAACGCTTTAGCAGCCCGTTGGTGCTAGTATGGAGTCAGGGGATGGATGAAGCGGAGAGCCCCGTTTGGAGTGAGGCTGCAAAGGGCATGCCAAGGGAAGTGTTCTGCTGTGCCAAGACTCGTGCTGCGCACGCTTTGTGGTTGGAGTGAGAAACAGGTTCCTTGGTGTTTTCTGCGAAACGCTTTAGCAGCCCGTTGGTGCTAGTATGGAGTCAGGGGATGGATGAAGCGGAGAGCCCCGTTTGGAGTGAGGCTGCAAAGGGCATGCCAAGGGAAGTGTTCTGCTGTGCCAAGATTCATGCTGCGCACGCTTTGTGGTTGGAGTGAGAAACAGGTTCGTTGGTGTTTTCTGCGAAACGCTTTAGCAGCCCGTTGGTGCTAGTATGGAGTCAGGGATGGATGAAGTGGAGAGCCCCGTTTGGAGTGAGGCTGCAAAGGGCATGCCAAGGGAAGTGTTCTGCTGTGCCAAGACTCGTGCTGCGCACGCTTTGTGGTTGGAGTGAGAAACAGGTTCCTTGGTGTTTTCTGCGAAACGCTTTAGCAGCCCGTTGGTGCTAGTATGGAGTTAGGGGATGGATGAAGCGGAGAGCCCCGTTTGGAGTGAGGCTGCAAAGGGCATGCCAAGGGAAGTGTTCTGCTGTGCCAAAATTCATGCTGCGCACGCTTTGTGGTTGGAGTGAGAAACAGGTTCCTTGGTGTTTTCTGCGAAACGCTTTAGCAGCCCGTTGGTGCTAGTATGGAGTCAGGGGATGGATGAAGCGGAGAGCCCCGTTTGGAGTGAGGCTGCAAAGGGCATGCCAAAGGAAGTGTTCTGCTGTGCCAAGATTTATGCTGCGCACGTTTTGTGGTTGGAGTGAGAAACAGGTTCCTTGGTGTTTTCTGCGAAACGCTTTAGCAGCCCGTTGGTGCTAGTATGGAGTCAGGGGATGGATGAAGCGGAGAGCCCCGTTTGGAGTGAGGCTGCAAAGGGCATGCCAAGGGAAGTGTTCTGCTGTGCCAAGATTCATGCTGCGCACGCTTTGTGGTTGGAGTGAGAAACAGGTTCCTTGGTGTTTTCTGCGAAACGCTTTAGCAGCCCATTGGTGCTAGTATGGAGTCAGGGGATGGATGAAGCGGAGAGCCCCGTTTGGAGTGAGGCTGCAAAGGGCATGCCAAGGGAAGTGTTCTGCTGTGCCAAGATTCATGCTGCGCACACTTTGTGGTTGGAGTGAGAAACAGGTTCCTTGGTGTTTTCTGCGAAACGCTTTAGCAGCCCATTGGTGCTAGTATGGAGTCAGGGGATGGATGAAGTGGAGAGCCCCGTTTGGAGTGAGGCTGCAAAGGGCATGCCAAGGGAAGTGTTCTGCTGTGCCAAGACTCGTGCTGCGCACGCTTTGTGGTTGGAGTGAGAAACAGGTTCCTTGGTGTTTTCTGCGAAACGCTTTAGCAGCCCGTTGGTGCTAGTATGGAGTCAGGGGATGGATGAAGCGGAGAGCCCCGTTTGGAGTGAGGCTGCAAAGGGCATGCCAAGGGAAGTGTTCTGCTGTGCCAAAATTCATTCTGCGCACGCTTTGTGGTTGGAGTGAGAAACAGGTTCCTTGGTGTTTTCTGCGAAACGCTTTAGCAGCCCGTTGGTGCTAGTATGGAGTCAGGGGATGGATGAAGCGGAGAGCCCCGTTTGGAGTGAGGCTGCAAAGGGCATGCCAAAGGAAGTGTTCTGCTGTGCCAAGATTTATGCTGCGCACGTTTTGTGGTTGGAGTGAGAAACAGGTTCCTTGGTGTTTTCTGCGAAACGCTTTAGCAGCCCGTTGGTGCTAGTATGGAGTCAGGGGATGGATGAAGCGGAGAGCCCCGTTTGGAGTGAGGCTGCAAAGGGCATGCCAAGGGAAGTGTTCTGCTGTGCCAAGACTCGTGCTGCGCACGCTTTGTGGTTGGAGTGAGAAACAGGTTCCTTGGTGTTTTCTGCGAAACGCTTTAGCAGCCCGTTGGTGCTAGTATGGAGTCAGGGGATGGATGAAGCGGAGAGCCCCGTTTGGAGTGAGGTTGCAAAGGGCATGCCAAGGGAAGTGTTCTGCTGTGCCAAGATTTATGCTGCGCACGTTTTGTGGTTGGAGTGAGAAACAGGTTCCTTGGTGTTTTCTGCGAAACGCTTTAGCAGCCCGTTGGTGCTAGTATGGAGTCAGGGGCTGGATGAAGCGGAGAGCCCCGTTTGGAGTGAGGCTGCAAAGGGCATGCCAAGGGAAGTGTTCTGCTGTGCCAAGACTCGTGCTGCGCACGCTTTGTGGTTGGAGTGAGAAACAGGTTCCTTGGTGTTTTCTGCGAAACGCTTTAGCAGCCCGTTGGTGCTAGTATGGAGTCAGGGGATGGATGAAGCGGAGAGCCCCGTTTGGAGTGAGGCTGCAAAGGGCATGCTAAGGGAAGTGTTCTGCTGTGCCAAGACTCGTGCTGCGCACACTTTGTGGTTGGAGTGAGAAACAGGTTCCTTGGTGTTTTCTGCGTTACGCTTTAGCAGCCCGTTGGTGCTAGTATGGAGTCAGGGGATGGATGAAGCGGAGAGCCCCGTTTGGAGGGAGGCTGCAAAGGGCATGCCAAGGGAAGTGTTCTGCTGTGCCAAGACTCGTGCTGCGCACGCTTTGTGGTTGGAGTGAGAAACAGGTTCCTTGGTGTTTTCTGCGAAACGCTTTAGCAGCCCGTTGGTGCTAGTATGGAGTCAGGGGATGGATGAAGCGGAGAGCCCCGTTTGGAGTGAGGCTGCAAAGGGCATGCTAAGGGAAATGTTCTGCTGTGCAAAGACTCGTGCTGCGCACGCTTTGTGGTTGGAGTGAGAAACAGGTTCCTTGGTGTTTTCTGCGAAACACTTTAGCAGCCCGTTGGTGCTAGTATGGAGTCAGGGGATGGATGAAGCGGAGAGCCCCGTTTGGAGTGAGGCTGCAAAGGGCATGCCAAGGGAAGTGTTCTGCTGTGCCAAGACTCGTGCTGCGCACACTTTGTGGTTGGAGTGAGAAACAGGTTCCTTGGTGTTTTCTGCGAAACGCTTTAGCAGCCCGTTGGTGCTAGTATGGAGTCAGGGGATGGATGAAGTGGAGAGCCCCGTTTGGAGTGAGGCTGCAAAGGGCATGCCAAGGGAAGTGTTCTGCTGTGCCAAGATTCCTGCTGCGCACGCTTTGTGGTTGGAGTGAGAAACAGCTTTGTTGGTGTTTTCTGCGAAACGCTTTAGCAGCCCGTTGGTGCTAGTATGGAGTCAGGGGATGGATGAAGCGGAGAGCCCCGTTTGGAGTGAGGCTGCAAAGGGCATGCCAAGGGAAGTGTTCTGCTGTGCCAAGACTCGTGCTGCGCACGCTTTGTGGTTGGAGTGAGAAACAGGTTCCTTGGTGTTTTCTGCGAAACGCTTTAGCAGCCCGTTGGTGCTAGTATGGAGTCAGGGGATGGATGAAGCGGAGAGCCCCGTTTGGAGTGAGGCTGCAAAGGGCATGCCAAGGGAAGTGTTCTGCTGTGCCAAGATTCATGCTGCGCACGCTTTGTGGTTGGAGTGAGAAACAGGTTCGTTGGTGTTTTCTGCGAAACGCTTTAGCAGCCCGTTGGTGCTAGTATGGAGTCAGGGGATGGATGAAGCGGAGAGCCCCGTTTGGAGTGAGGCTGCAAAGGGCATGCCAAGGGAAGTGTTCTGCTGTGCCAAGATTTATGCTACGCACGCTTTGTGGTTGGAGTGAGAAACAGGTTCCTTGGTGTTTTCTGCGAAACGCTTTAGCAGCCCGTTGGTGCTAGTATGGAGTCAGGGGATGGATGAAGCGGAGAGCCCCGTTTGGAGTGAGGCTGCAAAGGGCATGCCAAGGGAAGTGTTCTGCTGTGCCAAGATTCATGCTGCGCACGTTTTGTGTTTGGAGTGAGAAACAGGTTCCTTGGTGTTTTCTGCGAAACGCTTTAGCAGCCCGTTGGTGCTAGTATGGAGTCAGGGGATGGATGAAGCGGAGAGCCCCGTTTGGAGTGAGTCTGCAAAGGCCATGCCAAGGGAAGTGTTCTGCTGTGCCAAGATTCATGCTGCGCACGCTTTGTGGTTGGAGTGAGAAACAGGTTCCTTGGTGTTTTCTGCGAAACGCTTTAGCAGCCCGTTGGTGCTAGTATGGAGTCAGGGGCTGGATGAAGCGGAGAGCCCCGTTTGGAGTGAGGCTGCAAAGGGCATGCCAAGGGAAGTGTTCTGCTGTGCCAAGACTCGTGCTGCGCACGCTTTGTGGTTGGAGTGAGAAACAGGTTCTTTGGTGTTTTCTGCGAAACGCTTTAGCAGCCCGTTGGCGCTAGTATGGAGTCAGGGGATGGATGAAGCGGAGAGCCCCGTTTGGAGTGAGGCTGCAAAGGGCATGCCAAGGGAAGTGTTCTACTGTGCCAAGATTCATGCTGCGCACGCTTTGTGGTTGGAGTGAGAAACAGGTTCCTTGGTGTTTTCTGCGAAACGCTTTAGCAGCCCGTTGGTGCTAGTATGGAGTCAGGGGATGGATGAAGCGGAGAGCCCCGTTTGGAGTGAGGCTGCAAAGGGCATGTCAAGGGAAGTGTTCTGCTGTGCCAAGATTCATGCTGCGCACGCTTTGTGGTTGGAGTGAGAAACAGGTTCCTTGGTGTTTTCTGCGAAACGCTTTAGCAGCCCGTTGGTGCTAGTATGGAGTCAGGGGATGGATGAAGCGGAGAGCCCCGTTTGGAGTGAGGCTGCAAAGGGCATGCCAAGGGAAGTGTACTGCTGTGCCAAGACTCGTGCTGCGCACGCTTTGTGGTTGGAATGAGAAACAGGTTCGTTGGTGTTTTCTGCGAAACGCTTTAGCAGCCCGTTGGTGCTAGTATGGAGTCAGGGGATGGATGAAGCGGAGAGCCCCGTTTGGAGTGAGGCTGCAAAGGGCATGCCAAGGGAAGTGTTCTGCTGTGCCAAGATTCATGCTGCGCACGCTTTGTGGTTGGAGTGAGAAACAGGTTCCTTGGTGTTTTCTGCGAAACGCTTTAGCAGCCCGTTGGAGATAGTATGGAGTCAGGGGATGGATGAAGCGGAGAGCCCCGTTTGGAGTGAGGCTGCAAAGGGCATGCCAAGGGAAGTGTTCTGCTGTGCCAAGATTCATGCTGCGCACGTTTTGTGGTTGGAGTGAGAAACAGCTTTGTTGGTGTTTTCTGCGAAACGCTTTAGCAGCCCGTTGGTGCTAGTATGGAGTCAGGGGATGGATGAAGCGGAGAGCCCCGTTTGGAGTGAGGCTGCAAAGGGCATGCCAAGGGAAGTGTTCTGCTGTGCCAAGACTCGTGCTGCGCACGCTTTGTGGTTGGAGTGAGAAACAGGTTCGTTGGTGTTTTCTGCGAAACGCTTTAGCAGCCCGTTGGTGCTAGTATGGAGTCAGGGGATGGATGAAGCGGAGAGCCCCGTTTGGAGTGAGGCTGCAAAGGGCATGCCAAGGGAAGTGTTCTGCTGTGCCAAGATTCATGCTGCGCACGCTTTGTGGTTGGAGTGAGAAACAGGTTCCTTGGTGTTTTCTGCGAAACGCTTTAGCAGCCCGTTGGTGCTAGTATGGAGTCAGGGGATGGATGAAGCGGAGAGCCCCGTTTGGAGTGAGGCTGCAAAGGGCATGCCAAGGGAAGTGTTCTGCTGTGCCAAGACTCGTGCTGCGCACGCTTTGTGGTTGGAGTGAGAAACAGGTTCCTTGGTGTTTTCTGCGAAACGCTTTAGCAGCCCGTTGGTGCTAGTATGGAGTCAGGGGATGGATGAAGCGGAGAGCCCCGTTTGGAGTGAGGCTGCAAAGGGCATGCCAAGGGAAGTGTTCTGCTGTGCCAAGATTTATGCTACGCACGCTTTGTGGTTGGAGTGAGAAACAGGTTCCTTGGTGTTTTCTGCGAAACGCTTTAGCAGCCCGTTGGTGCTAGTATGGAGTCAGGGGATGGATGAAGCGGAGAGCCCCGTTTGGAGTGAGGCTGCAAAGGGCATGCCAAGGGAAGTGTTCTGCTGTGCCAAGACTCGTGCTGCGCACGCTTTGTGGTTGGAGTGAGAAACAGGTTCCTTGGTGTTTTCTGCGAAACGCTTTAGCAGCCCGTTGGTGCTAGTATGGAGTCAGGGGATGGATGAAGCGGAGAGCCCCGTTTGGAGTGAGGCTGCAAAGGGCATGCCAAGGGAAGTGTTCTGCTGTGCCAAGATTCATGCTGCGCACACTTTGTGGTTGGAGTGAGAAACAGGTTCCTTGGTGTTTTCTGCGAAACGCTTTAGCAGCCCATTGGTGCTAGTATGGAGTCAGGGGATGGATGAAGTGGAGAGCCCCGTTTGGAGTGAGGCTGCAAAGGGCATGCCAAGGGAAGTGTTCTGCTGTGCCAAGACTCGTGCTGCGCACGCTTTGTGGTTGGAGTGAGAAACAGGTTCCTTGGTGTTTTCTGCGAAACGCTTTAGCAGCCCGTTGGTGCTAGTATGGAGTCAGGGGATGGATGAAGCGGAGAGCCCCGTTTGGAGTGAGGCTGCAAAGGGCATGCCAAGGGAAGTGTTCTGCTGTGCCAAAATTCATTCTGCGCACGCTTTGTGGTTGGAGTGAGAAACAGGTTCCTTGGTGTTTTCTGCGAAACGCTTTAGCAGCCCGTTGGTGCTAGTATGGAGTCAGGGGATGGATGAAGCGGAGAGCCCCGTTTGGAGTGAGGCTGCAAAGGGCATGCCAAAGGAAGTGTTCTGCTGTGCCAAGATTTATGCTGCGCACGTTTTGTGGTTGGAGTGAGAAACAGGTTCCTTGGTGTTTTCTGCGAAACGCTTTAGCAGCCCGTTGGTGCTAGTATGGAGTCAGGGGATGGATGAAGCGGAGAGCCCCGTTTGGAGTGAGGCTGCAAAGGGCATGCCAAGGGAAGTGTTCTGCTGTGCCAAGACTCGTGCTGCGCACGCTTTGTGGTTGGAGTGAGAAACAGGTTCCTTGGTGTTTTCTGCGAAACGCTTTAGCAGCCCGTTGGTGCTAGTATGGAGTCAGGGGATGGATGAAGCGGAGAGCCCCGTTTGGAGTGAGGTTGCAAAGGGCATGCCAAGGGAAGTGTTCTGCTGTGCCAAGATTTATGCTGCGCACGTTTTGTGGTTGGAGTGAGAAACAGGTTCCTTGGTGTTTTCTGCGAAACGCTTTAGCAGCCCGTTGGTGCTAGTATGGAGTCAGGGGATGGATGAAGCGGAGAGCCCCGTTTGGAGTGAGGCTGCAAAGGGCATGCCAAGGGAAGTGTTCTGCTGTGCCAAGATTCATGGTACGCACGTTTTGTGTTTGGAGTGAGAAACAGGTTCGTTGGTGTTTTCTGCGAAACGCTTTAGCAGCCCGTTGGTGCTAGTATGGAGTCAGGGGCTGGATGAAGCGGAGAGCCCCGTTTGGAGTGAGGCTGCAAAGGGCATGCCAAGGGAAGTGTTCTGCTGTGCCAAGACTCGTGCTGCGCACGCTTTGTGGTTGGAGTGAGAAACAGGTTCCTTGGTGTTTTCTGCGAACCGCTTTAGCAGCCCGTTGGTGCTAGTATGGAGTCAGGGGATGGATGAAGCGGAGAGCCCCGTTTGGAGTGAGGCTGCAAAGGGCATGCTAAGGGAAGTGTTCTGCTGTGCCAAGACTCGTGCTGCGCACACTTTGTGGTTGGAGTGAGAAACAGGTTCCTTGGTGTTTTCTGCGTTACGCTTTAGCAGCCCGTTGGTGCTAGTATGGAGTCAGGGGATGGATGAAGCGGAGAGCCCCGTTTGGAGGGAGGCTGCAAAGGGCATGCCAAGGGAAGTGTTCTGCTGTGCCAAGACTCGTGCTGCGCACGCTTTGTGGTTGGAGTGAGAAACAGGTTCCTTGGTGTTTTCTGCGAAACGCTTTAGCAGCCCGTTGGTGCTAGTATGGAGTCAGGGGATGGATGAAGCGGAGAGCCCCGTTTGGAGTGAGGCTGCAAAGGGCATGCTAAGGGAAATGTTCTGCTGTGCAAAGACTCGTGCTGCGCACGCTTTGTGGTTGGAGTGAGAAACAGGTTCCTTGGTGTTTTCTGCGAAACACTTTAGCAGCCCGTTGGTGCTAGTATGGAGTCAGGGGATGGATGAAGCGGAGAGCCCCGTTTGGAGTGAGGCTGCAAAGGGCATGCCAAGGGAAGTGTTCTGCTGTGCCAAGACTCGTGCTGCGCACACTTTGTGGTTGGAGTGAGAAACAGGTTCCTTGGTGTTTTCTGCGAAACGCTTTAGCAGCCCGTTGGTGCTAGTATGGAGTCAGGGGATGGATGAAGTGGAGAGCCCCGTTTGGAGTGAGGCTGCAAAGGGCATGCCAAGGGAAGTGTTCTGCTGTGCCAAGATTCCTGCTGCGCACGCTTTGTGGTTGGAGTGAGAAACAGCTTTGTTGGTGTTTTCTGCGAAACGCTTTAGCAGCCCGTTGGTGCTAGTATGGAGTCAGGGGATGGATGAAGCGGAGAGCCCCGTTTGGAGTGAGGCTGCAAAGGGCATGCCAAGGGAAGTGTTCTGCTGTGCCAAGACTCGTGCTGCGCACGCTTTGTGGTTGGAGTGAGAAACAGGTTCCTTGGTGTTTTCTGCGAAACGCTTTAGCAGCCCGTTGGTGCTAGTATGGAGTCAGGGGATGGATGAAGCGGAGAGCCCCGTTTGGAGTGAGGCTGCAAAGGGCATGCCAAGGGAAGTGTTCTGCTGTGCCAAGATTCATGCTGCGCACGCTTTGTGGTTGGAGTGAGAAACAGGTTCCTTGGTGTTTTCTGCGAAACGCTTTAGCAGCCCGTTGGTGCTAGTATGGAGTCAGGGGATGGATGAAGCGGAGAGCCCCGTTTGGAGTGAGGCTGCAAAGGGCATGCCAAGGGAAGTGTTCTGCTGTGCCAAGATTTATGCTACGCACGCTTTGTGGTTGGAGTGAGAAACAGGTTCCTTGGTGTTTTCTGCGAAACGCTTTAGCAGCCCGTTGGTGCTAGTATGGAGTCAGGGGATGGATGAAGCGGAGAGCCCCGTTTGGAGTGAGGCTGCAAAGGGCATGCCAAAGGAAGTGTTCTGCTGTGCCAAGATTTATGCTGCGCACGTTTTGTGTTTGGAGTGAGAAACAGGTTCCTTGGTGTTTTCTGCGAAACGCTTTAGCAGCCCGTTGGTGCTAGTATGGAGTCAGGGGATGGATGAAGCGGAGAGCCCCGTTTGGAGTGAGTCTGCAAAGGGCATGCCAAGGGAAGTGTTCTGCTGTGCCAAGACTCGTGCTGCGCACGCTTTGTGGTTGGAGTGAGAAACAGGTTCTTTGGTGTTTTCTGCGAAACGCTTTAGCAGCCCGTTGGCGCTAGTATGGAGTCAGGGGATGGATGAAGCGGAGAGCCCCGTTTGGAGTGAGGCTGCAAAGGGCATGCCAAGGGAAGTGTTCTGCTGTGCCAAGATTCATGCTGCGCACGCTTTGTGGTTGGAGTGAGAAACAGGTTCCTTGGTGTTTTCTGCGAAACGCTTTAGCAGCCCGTTGGTGCTAGTATGGAGTCAGGGGATGGATGAAGCGGAGAGCCCCGTTTGGAGTGAGGCTGCAAAGGGCATGCCAAGGGAAGTGTTCTGCTGTGCCAAGATTCATGCTGCGCACGCTTTGTGGTTGGAGTGAGAAACAGCTTTGTTGGTGTTTTCTGCAAAACGCTTTAGCAGCCCGTTTGGAGATAGTATGGAGTCAGGGGATGGATGAAGCGGAGAGCCCCGTTTGGAGTGAGGCTGCAAAGGGCATGCCAAGGGAAGTGTTCTGCTGTGCCAAGATTCATGCTGCGCACGTTTTGTGGTTGGAGTGAGAAACAGCTTTGTTGGTGTTTTCTGCGAAACGCTTTAGCAGCCCGTTGGTGCTAGTATGGAGTCAGGGGATGGATGAAGCGGAGAGCCCCGTTTGGAGTGAGGCTGCAAAGGGCATGTCAAGGGAAGTGTTCTGCTGTGCCAAGATTCATGCTGCGCACGCTTTGTGGTTGGAGTGAGAAACAGGTTCCTTGGTGTTTTCTGCGAAACGCTTTAGCAGCCCGTTGGTGCTAGTATGGAGTCAGGGGATGGATGAAGCGGAGAGCCCCGTTTGGAGTGAGGCTGCAAAGGGCATGCCAAGGGAAGTGTTCTGCTGTGCCAAGACTCGTGCTGCGCACGCTTTGTGGTTGGAATGAGAAACAGGTTCGTTGGTGTTTTCTGCGAAACGCTTTAGCAGCCCGTTGGTGCTAGTATGGAGTCAGGGGATGGATGAAGCGGAGAGCCCCGTTTGGAGTGAGGCTGCAAAGGGCATGCCAAGGGAAGTGTTCTACTGTGCCAAGATTCATGCTGCGCACGCTTTGTGGTTGGAGTGAGAAACAGGTTCCTTGGTGTTTTCTGCGAAACGCTTTAGCAGCCCGTTGGTGCTAGTATGGAGTCAGGGGATGGATGAAGCGGAGAGCCCCGTTTGGAGTGAGGCTGCAAAGGGCATGTCAAGGGAAGTGTTCTGCTGTGCCAAGATTCATGCTGCGCACGCTTTGTGGTTGGAGTGAGAAACAGGTTCCTTGGTGTTTTCTGCGAAACGCTTTAGCAGCCCGTTGGTGCTAGTATGGAGTCAGGGGATGGATGAAGCGGAGAGCCCCGTTTGGAGTGAGGCTGCAAAGGGCATGCCAAGGGAAGTGTACTGCTGTGCCAAGACTCGTGCTGCGCACGCTTTGTGGTTGGAATGAGAAACAGGTTCGTTGGTGTTTTCTGCGAAACGCTTTAGCAGCCCGTTGGTGCTAGTATGGAGTCAGGGGATGGATGAAGCGGAGAGCCCCGTTTGGAGTGAGGCTGCAAAGGGCATGCCAAGGGAAGTGTTCTGCTGTGCCAAGACTCGTGCTGCGCACGCTTTGTGGTTGGAGTGAGAAACAGCTTTGTTGGTGTTTTCTGCAAAACGCTTTAGCAGCCCGTTGGAGATAGTATGGAGTCAGGGGATGGATGAAGCGGAGAGCCCCGTTTGGAGTGAGGCTGCAAAGGGCATGCCAAGGGAAGTGTTCTGCTGTGCCAAGACTCGTGCTGCGCACGCTTTGTGGTTGGAGTGAGAAACAGGTTCCTTGGTGTTTTCTGCGAAACGCTTTAGCAGCCCGTTGGTGCTAGTATGGAGTCAGGGGATGGATGAAGCGGAGAGCCCCGTTTGGAGTGAGGCTGCAAAGGGCATGCCAAGGGAAGTGTTCTGCTGTGCCAAGATTCATGCTGCGCACGCTTTGTGGTTGGAGTGAGAAACAGGTTCGTTGGTGTTTTCTGCGAAACGCTTTAGCAGCCCGTTGGTGCTAGTATGGAGTCAGGGGATGGATGAAGCGGAGAGCCCCGTTTGGAGTGAGGCTGCAAAGGGCATGCCAAGGGAAGTGTTCTGCTGTGCCAAGACTCGTGCTGCGCACGCTTTGTGGTTGGAGTGAGAAACAGGTTCCTTGGTGTTTTCTGCGAAACGCTTTAGCAGCCCGTTGGTGCTAGTATGGAGTCAGGGGATGGATGAAGCGGAGAGCCCCGTTTGGAGTGAGGCTGCAAAGGGCATGCCATGGGAAGTGTTCTGCTGTGCCAAGATTTATGCTACGCACGCTTTGTGGTTGGAGTGAGAAACAGGTTCCTTGGTGTTTTCTGCGAAACGCTTTAGCAGCCCGTTGGTGCTAGTATGGAGTCAGGGGATGGATGAAGCGGAGAGCCCCGTTTGGAGTGAGGCTGCAAAGGGCATGCCAAGGGAAGTGTTCTGCTGTGCCAAGATTTATGCTACGCACGCTTTGTGGTTGGAGTGAGAAACAGGTTCCTTGGTGTTTTCTGCGAAACGCTTTAGCAGCCCGTTGGTGCTAGTATGGAGTCAGGGGATGGATGAAGCGGAGAGCCCCGTTTGGAGTGAGGCTGCAAAGGGCATGCCAAGGGAAGTGTTCTGCTGTGCCAAGATTTATGCTGCGCACGTTTTGTGTTTGGAGTGAGAAACAGGTTCCTTGGTGTTTTCTGCGAAACGCTTTAGCAGCCCGTTGGTGCTAGTATGGAGTCAGGGGATGGATGAAGCGGAGAGCCCCGTTTGGAGTGAGGCTGCAAAGGGCATGCCAAGGGAAGTGTTCTGCTGTGCCAAGATTCATGCTGCGCACGCTTTGTGGTTGGAGTGAGAAACAGGTTCCTTGGTGTTTTCTGCGAAACGCTTTAGCAGCCCGTTGGTGCTAGTATGGAGTCAGGGGATGGATGAAGCGGAGAGCCCCGTTTGGAGTGAGGCTGCAAAGGGCATGCCAAGGGAAGTGTTCTGCTGTGCCAAGATTTATGCTACGCACGCTTTGTGGTTGGAGTGAGAAACAGGTTCCTTGGTGTTTTCTGCGAAACGCTTTAGCAGCCCGTTGGTGCTAGTATGGAGTCAGGGGATGGATGAAGCGGAGAGCCCCGTTTGGAGTGAGGCTGCAAAGGGCATGCCAAGGGAAGTGTTCTGCTGTGCCAAGATTCATGCTGCGCACGCTTTGTGGTTGGAGTGAGAAACAGGTTCCTTGGTGTTTTCTGCGAAACGCTTTAGCAGCCCGTTGGTGCTAGTATGGAGTCAGGGGATGGATGAAGCGGAGAGCCCCGTTTGGAGTGAGGCTGCAAATGGCATGCCATGGGAAGTGTTCTGCTGTGCCAAGATTCATGCTGCGCACGCTTTGTGGTTGGAGTGAGAAACAGGTTCGTTGGTGTTTTCTGCGAAACGCTTTAGCAGCCCGTTGGTGCTAGTATGGAGTCAGGGGCTGGATGAAGCGGAGAGCCCCGTTTGGAGTGAGGCTGCAAAGGGCATGCTAAGGGAAGTGTTCTGCTGTGCCAAGATTCATGCTGCGCACGCTTTGTGGTTGGAGTGAGAAACAGGTTCCTTGGTGTTTTCTGCGAAACGCTTTAGCAGCCCGTTGGTGCTAGTATGGAGTCAGGGGATGGATGAAGCGGAGAGCCCCGTTTGGAGTGAGGCTGCAAAGGGCATGCCAAGGGAAGTGTTCTGCTGTGCCAAGACTCGTGCTGCGCACGCTTTGTGGTTGGAGTGAGAAACAGGTTCCTTGGTGTTTTCTGCGAAACGCTTTAGCAGCCCGTTGGTGCTAGTATGGAGTCAGGGGATGGATGAAGCGGAGAGCCCCGTTTGGAGTGAGGCTGCAAAGGGCATGCCAAGGGAAGTGTTCTGCTGTACCAAGATTAATGCTGTGCACGCTTTGTGGTTGGAGTGAGAAACAGCTTTGTTGGTGTTTTCTGCGAAACGCTTTAGCAGCCCGTTGGTGCTAGTATGGAGTCAGGGGATGGATGAAGCGGAGAGCCCCGTTTGGAGTGAGGCTGCAAAGGGCATGCCAAGGGAAGTGTTCTGCTGTGCCAAGATTCATGCTGCGCACGCTTTGTGGTTGGAGTGAGAAACAGGTTCGTTGGTGTTTTCTGCGAAACGCTTTAGCAGCCCGTTGGTGCTAGTATGGAGTCAGGGGATGGATGAAGCGGAGAGCCCCGTTTGGAGTGAGGCTGCAAAGGGCATGCCATGGGAAGTGTTCTGCTGTGCCAAGATTCATGCTGCGCACGCTTTGTGGTTGGAGTGAGAAACAGGTTCCTTGGTGTTTTCTGCGAAACGCTTTAGCAGCCCGTTGGTGCTAGTATGGAGTCAGGGGCTGGATGAAGCGGAGAGCCCCGTTTGGAGTGAGGCTGCAAAGGGCATGCTAAGGGAAGTGTTCTGCTGTGCCAAGACTCGTGCTGCGCACGCTTTGTGGTTGGAGTGAGAAACAGGTTCCTTGGTGTTTTCTGCGAAACGCTTTAGCAGCCCGTTGGTGCTAGTATGGAGTCAGGGGATGGATGAAGCGGAGAGCCCCGTTTGGAGTGAGGCTGCAAAGGGCATGCCAAGGGAAGTGTTCTGCTGTGCCAAGATTCATGCTGCGCACGCTTTGTGGTTGGAGTGAGAAACAGGTTCCTTGGTGTTTTCTGCGAAACGCTTTAGCAGCCCGTTGGTGCTAGTATGGAGTCAGGGGATGGATGAAGCGGAGAGCCCCGTTTGGAGTGAGGCTGCAAAGGGCATGCCAAGGGAAGTGTTCTGCTGTGCCAAGACTCGTGCTGCGCACGCTTTGTGGTTGGAGTGAGAAACAGGTTCCTTGGTGTTTTCTGCGAAACGCTTTAGCAGCCCGTTGGTGCTAGTATGGAGTCAGGGGATGGATGAAGCGGAGAGCCCCGTTTGGAGTGAGGCTTCAAAGGGCATGCCAAGGGAAGTGTTCTGCTGTGCCAAGACTCGTGCTGCGCACGCTTTGTGGTTGGAGTGAGAAACAGGTTCCTTGGTGTTTTCTGCGAAACGCTTTAGCAGCCCGTTGGTGCTAGTATGGAGTTAGGGGATGGATGAAGCGGAGAGCCCCGTTTGGAGTGAGGCTGCAAAGGGCATGCCAAGGGAAGTGTTCTGCTGTGCCAAAATTCATGCTGCGCACGCTTTGTGGTTGGAGTGAGAAACAGGTTCCTTGGTGTTTTCTGCGAAACGCTTTAGCAGCCCGTTGGTGCTAGTATGGAGTCAGGGGATGGATGAAGCGGAGAGCCCCGTTTGGAGTGAGGCTGCAAAGGGCATGCCAAGGGAAGTGTTCTGCTGTGCCAAGATTCATGCTGCGCACGCTTTGTGGTTGGAGTGAGAAACAGGTTCCTTGGTGTTTTCTGCGAAACGCTTTAGCAGCCCGTTGGTGCTAGTATGGAGTCAGGGGATGGATGAAGCGGAGAGCCCCGTTTGGAGTGAGGCTGCAAAGGGCATGCCAAGGGAAGTGTTCTGCTGTGCCAAGATTCATGCTGCGCACACTTTGTGGTTGGAGTGAGAAACAGGTTCCTTGGTGTTTTCTGGGAAACGCTTTAGCAGCCCGTTGGTGCTAGTATGGAGTCAGGGGATGGATGAAGCGGAGAGCCCCGTTTGGAGTGAGGCTGCAAAGGGCATGCCAAGGGAAGTGTTCTGCTGTGCCAAGACTCGTGCTGCGCACGCTTTGTGGGTGGAGTGAGAAACAGGTTCGTTGGTGTTTTCTGCGAAACGCTTTAGCAGCCCGTTGGTGCTAGTATGGAGTCAGGGGATGGATGAAGCGGAGAGCCCCGTTTGGAGTGAGGCTGCAAAGGGCATGCCAAGGGAAGTGTTCTGCTGTGCCAAGATTCATGCTGCGCACGCTTTGTGGTTGGAGTGAGAAACAGGTTCCTTGGTGTTTTCTGCGAAACGCTTTAGCAGCCCGTTGGTGCTAGTATGGAGTCAGGGGATGGATGAAGCGGAGAGCCCCGTTTGGAGTGAGGCTGCAAATGGCATGGCAGGGGAAGTGTTCTGCTGTGCCAAGATTCATGCTACGCACGCTTTGTGGTTGGAATGAGAAACAGGTTCCTTTGTGTTTTCTGCGAAACGCTTTAGCAGCCCGTTGGTGCTAGTATGGAGTCAGGGGATGGATGAAGCGGAGAGCCCCGTTTGGAGTGAGGCTGCAAATGGCATGCCAAGGGAAGTGTTCTGCTGTGCCAAGATTTATGCTACGCACGCTTTGTGGTTGGAGTGAGAAACAGGTTCCTTGGTGTTTTCTGCGAAACGCTTTAGCAGCCCGTTGGTGCTAGTATGGAGTCAGGGGATGGATGAAGCGGAGAGCCCCGTTTGGAGTGAGGCTGCAAAGGGCATGCCAAGGGAAGTGTTCTGCTGTGCCAAGATTTATGCTGCGCACGTTTTGTGTTTGGAGTGAGAAACAGGTTCCTTGGTGTTTTCTGCGAACCGCTTTAGCAGCCCGTTGGTGCTAGTATGGAGTCAGGGGATGGATGAAGCGGAGAGCCCCGTTTGGAGTGAGGCTGCAAAGGGCATGCCAAGGGAAGTGTTCTGCTGTGCCAAGATTCATGCTGCGCACGCTTTGTGGTTGGAGTGAGAAACAGGTTCCTTGGTGTTTTCTGCGAACCGCTTTAGCAGCCCGTTGGTGCTAGTATGGAGTCAGGGGATGGATGAAGCGGAGAGCCCCGTTTGGAGTGAGGCTGCAAATGGCATGCCATGGGAAGTGTTCTGCTGTGCCAAGATTCATGCTGCGCACGCTTTGTGGTTGGAGTGAGAAACAGGTTCGTTGGTGTTTTCTGCGAAACGCTTTAGCAGCCCGTTGGTGCTAGTATGGAGTCAGGGGCTGGATGAAGCGGAGAGCCCCGTTTGGAGTGAGGCTGCAAAGGGCATGCCAAGGGAAGTGTTCTGCTGTGCCAAGATTCATGCTGCGCACGCTTTGTGGTTGGAGTGAGAAACAGGTTCCTTGGTGTTTTCTGCGAAACGCTTTAGCAGCCCGTTGGTGCTAGTATGGAGTCAGGGGCTGGATGAAGCGGAGAGCCCCGTTTGGAGTGAGGCTGCAAAGGGCATGCCAAGGGAAGTGTTCTGCTGTGCCAAGACTCGTGCTGCGCACGCTTTGTGGTTGGAGTGAGAAACAGGTTCCTTGGTGTTTTCTGCGAAACGCTTTAGCAGCCCGTTGGTGCTAGTATGGAGTCAGGGGATGGATGAAGCGGAGAGCCCCGTTTGGAGTGAGGCTGCAAAGGGCATGCCAAGGGAAGTGTTCTGCTGTGCCAAGACTCGTGCTGCGCACGCTTTGTGGTTGGAGTGAGAAACAGGTTCCTTGGTGTTTTCTGCGAAACGCTTTAGCAGCCCGTTGGTGCTAGTATGGAGTCAGGGGATGGATGAAGCGGAGAGCCCCGTTTGGAGTGAGGCTGCAAAGGGCATGCCAAGGGAAGTGTTCTGCTGTGCCAAGATTTATGCTACGCACGCTTTGTGGTTGGAGTGAGAAACAGGTTCCTTGGTGTTTTCTGCGAAACGCTTTAGCAGCCCGTTGGTGCTAGTATGGAGTCAGGGGATGGATGAAGCGGAGAGCCCCGTTTGGAGTGAGGCTGCAAATGGCATGCCAGGGGAAGTGTTCTGCTGTGCCAAGATTCATGCTGCGCACGCTTTGTGGTTGGAGTGAGAAACAGGTTCCTTGGTGTTTTCTGCGAAACGCTTTAGCAGCCCGTTGGTGCTAGTATGGAGTCAGGGGATGGATGAAGCGGAGAGCCCCGTTTGGAGTGAGGCTGCAAAGGGCATGCCAAGGGAAGTGTTCTGCTGTGCCAAGATTTATGCTACGCACGCTTTGTGGTTGGAGTGAGAAACAGGTTCCTTGGTGTTTTCTGCGAAACGCTTTAGCAGCCCATTGGTGCTAGTATGGAGTCAGGGGATGGATGAAGCGGAGAGCCCCGTTTGGAGTGAGGCTGCAAAGGGCATGCCAAGGGAAGTGTTCTGCTGTGCCAAGATTCATGCTGCGCACGCTTTGTGGTTGGAGTGAGAAACAGGTTCCTTGGTGTTTTCTGCGAAACGCTTTAGCAGCCCATTGGTGCTAGTATGGAGTCAGGGGATGGATGAAGCGGAGAGCCCCGTTTGGAGTGAGGCTGCAAAGGGCATGCCAAGGGAAGTGTTCTGCTGTGCCAAGATTCATGCTGCGCACGCTTTGTGGTTGGAGTGAGAAACAGGTTCGTTGGTGTTTTCTGCGAAACGCTTTAGCAGCCCATTGGTGCTAGTATGGAGTCAGGGGATGGATGAAGCGGAGAGCCCCGTTTGGAGTGAGGCTGCAAAGGGCATGCCAAGGGAAGTGTTCTGCTGTGCCAAGATTCATGCTGCGCACGCTTTGTGGTTGGAGTGAGAAACAGGTTCGTTGGTGTTTTCTGCGAAACGCTTTAGCAGCCCGTTGGTGCTAGTATGGAGTCAGGGGCTGGATGAAGCGGAGAGCCCCGTTTGGAGTGAGGCTGCAAAGGGCATGCCATGGGAAGTGTTCTGCTGTGCCAAGATTCATGCTGCGCACGCTTTGTGGTTGGAGTGAGAAACAGGTTCCTTGGTGTTTTCTGCGAAACGCTTTAGCAGCCCGTTGGTGCTAGTATGGAGTCAGGGGATGGATGAAGCGGAGAGCCCCGTTTGGAGTGAGGCTGCAAAGGGCATGCCAAGGGAAGTGTTCTGCTGTGCCAAGACTCGTGCTGCGCACGCTTTGTGGTTGGAGTGAGAAACAGGTTCCTTGGTGTTTTCTGCGAAACGCTTTAGCAGCCCGTTGGTGCTAGTATGGAGTCAGGGGATGGATGAAGCGGAGAGCCCCCTTTGGAGTGAGGCTGCAAAGAGCATGCCAAGGGAAGTGTTCTGCTGTGCCAAGACTCGTGCTGCGCACGCTTTGTGGTTGGAGTGAGAAACAGCTTTGTTGGTGTTTTCTGCGAAACGCTTTAGCAGCCCGTTGGTGCTAGTATGGAGTCAGGGGATGGATGAAGCGGAGAGCCCCGTTTGGAGTGAGGCTGCAAAGGGCATGCCAAGGGAAGTGTTCTGCTGTGCCAAGATTTATGCTGCGCACGTTTTGTGTTTGGAGTGAGAAACAGGTTCCTTGGTGTTTTCTGCGAAACGCTTTAGCAGCCCGTTGGTGCTAGTATGGAGTCAGGGGATGGATGAAGCGGAGAGCCCCGTTTGGAGTGAGGCTGCAAAGGGCATGCCAAGGGAAGTGTTCTGCTGTGCCAAGACTCGTGCTGCGCACGCTTTGTGGTTGGAGTGAGAAACAGGTTCCTTGGTGTTTTCTGCGAAACGCTTTAGCAGCCCGTTGGTGCTAGTATGGAGTCAGGGGATGGATGAAGCGGAGAGCCCCGTTTGGAGTGAGGCTGCAAAGGGCATGCCAAGGGAAGTGTTCTGCTGTGCCAAGATTCATGCTGCGCACGCTTTGTGGTTGGAGTGAGAAACAGGTTCGTTGGTGTTTTCTGCGAAACGCTTTAGCAGCCCGTTGGTGCTAGTATGGAGTCAGGGGATGGATGAAGCGGAGAGCCCCATTTGGAGTGAGGCTGCAAATGGCATGCCATGGGAAGTGTTCTGCTGTGCCAAGATTCATGCTGCGCACGCTTTGTGGTTGGAGTGAGAAACAGGTTCCTTGGTGTTTTCTGCGAAACGCTTTAGCAGCCCGTTGGTGCTAGTATGGAGTCAGGGGCTGGATGAAGCGGAGAGCACCGTTTGGAGTGAGGCTGCAAAGGGCATGCCAAGGGAAGTGTTCTGCTGTGCCAAGATTCATGCTGCGCACGCTTTGTGGTTGGAGTGAGAAACAGGTTCCTTGGTGTTTTCTGCGAAACGCTTTAGCAGCCCGTTGCTGCTAGTATGGAGTCAGGGGATGGATGAAGCGGAGAGCCCCGTTTGGAGTGAGGCTGCAAAGGGCATGCTAAGGGAAGTGTTCTGCTGTGCCAAGACTCGTGCTGCGCACGCTTTGTGGTTGGAGTGAGAAACAGGTTCCTTGGTGTTTTCTGCGAAATGCTTTAGCAGCCCGTTGGTGCTAGTATGGAGTCAGGGGATGGATGAAGCGGAGAGCCCCGTTTGGAGTGAGGCTGCAAAGGGCATGCCAAGGGAAGTGTTCTGCTGTGCCAAGACTCGTGCTGCGCACGCTTTGTGGTTGGAGTGAGAAACAGGTTCCTTGGTGTTTTCTGCGAAACGCTTTAGCAGCCCGTTGGTGCTAGTATGGAGTCAGGGGATGGATGAAGCGGAGAGCCCCGTTTGGAGTGAGGCTGCAAAGGGCATGCCAAGGGAAGTGTTCTGCTGTGCCAAGATTCATGCTGCGCACGCTTTGTGGTTGGAGTGAGAAACAGGTTCCTTGGTGTTTTCTGCGAAACGCTTTAGCAGCCCGTTGGTGCTAGTATGGAGTCAGGGGATGGATGAAGCGGAGAGCCCCGTTTGGAGTGAGGCTGCAAAGGGCATGCTAAGGGAAGTGTTCTGCTGTGCCAAGACTCGTGCTGCGCACGCTTTGTGGTTGGAGTGAGAAACAGGTTCCTTGGTGTTTTCTGCGAAACGCTTTAGCAGCCCGTTGGTGCTAGTATGGAGTCAGGGGATGGATGAAGCGGAGAGCCCCGTTTGGAGTGAGGCTGCAAAGGGCATGCCAAGGGAAGTGTTCTGCTGTGCCAAGACTCGTGCTGCGCACGCTTTGTGGGTGGAGTGAGAAACAGGTTCCTTGGTGTTTTCTGCGAAACGCTTTAGCAGCCCGTTGGTGCTAGTATGGAGTCAGGGGATGGATGAAGCGGAGAGCCCCGTTTGGAGTGAGGCTGCAAAGGGCATGCCAAGGGAAGTGTTCTGCTGTGCCAAGATTCATGCTGCGCACGCTTTGTGGTTGGAGTGAGAAACAGGTTCCTTGGTGTTTTCTGCGAAACGCTTTAGCAGCCCATTGGTGCTAGTATGGAGTCAGGGGATGGATGAAGCGGAGAGCCCCGTTTGGAGTGAGGCTGCAAAGGGCATGCCAAGGGAAGTGTTCTGCTGTGCCAAGATTCATGCTGCGCACGCTTTGTGGTTGGAGTGAGAAACAGGTTCGTTGGTGTTTTCTGCGAAACGCTTTAGCAGCCCATTGGTGCTAGTATGGAGTCAGGGGATGGATGAAGCGGAGAGCCCCGTTTGGAGTGAGGCTGCAAAGGGCATGCCATGGGAAGTGTTCTGCTGTGCCAAGATTCATGCTGCGCACGCTTTGTGGTTGGAGTGAGAAACAGGTTCCTTGGTGTTTTCTGCGAAACGCTTTAGCAGCCCGTTGGTGCTAGTATGGAGTCAGGGGATGGATGAAGCGGAGAGCCCCGTTTGGAGTGAGGCTGCAAAGGGCATGCCAAGGGAAGTGTTCTGCTGTGCCAAGACTCGTGCTGCGCACGCTTTGTGGTTGGAGTGAGAAACAGGTTCCTTGGTGTTTTCTGCGAAACGCTTTAGCAGCCCGTTGGTGCTAGTATGGAGTTAGGGGATGGATGAAGCGGAGAGCCCCGTTTGGAGTGAGGCTGCAAAGGGCATGCCAAGGGAAGTGTTCTGCTGTGCCAAAATTCATGCTGCGCACGCTTTGTGGTTGGAGTGAGAAACAGGTTCCTTGGTGTTTTCTGCGAAACGCTTTAGCAGCCCGTTGGTGCTAGTATGGAGTCAGGGGATGGATGAAGCGGAGAGCCCCGTTTGGAGTGAGGCTGCAAAGGGCATGCCAAAGGAAGTGTTCTGCTGTGCCAAGATTTATGCTGCGCACGTTTTGTGGTTGGAGTGAGAAACAGGTTCCTTGGTGTTTTCTGCGAAACGCTTTAGCAGCCCGTTGGTGCTAGTATGGAGTCAGGGGATGGATGAAGCGGAGAGCCCCGTTTGGAGTGAGGCTGCAAAGGGCATGCCAAGGGAAGTGTTCTGCTGTGCCAAGATTCATGCTGCGCACGCTTTGTGGTTGGAGTGAGAAACAGGTTCCTTGGTGTTTTCTGCGAAACGCTTTAGCAGCCCATTGGTGCTAGTATGGAGTCAGGGGATGGATGAAGCGGAGAGCCCCGTTTGGAGTGAGGCTGCAAAGGGCATGCCAAGGGAAGTGTTCTGCTGTGCCAAGATTCATGCTGCGCACACTTTGTGGTTGGAGTGAGAAACAGGTTCCTTGGTGTTTTCTGCGAAACGCTTTAGCAGCCCATTGGTGCTAGTATGGAGTCAGGGGATGGATGAAGTGGAGAGCCCCGTTTGGAGTGAGGCTGCAAAGGGCATGCCAAGGGAAGTGTTCTGCTGTGCCAAGACTCGTGCTGCGCACGCTTTGTGGTTGGAGTGAGAAACAGGTTCCTTGGTGTTTTCTGCGAAACGCTTTAGCAGCCCGTTGGTGCTAGTATGGAGTCAGGGGATGGATGAAGCGGAGAGCCCCGTTTGGAGTGAGGCTGCAAAGGGCATGCCAAGGGAAGTGTTCTGCTGTGCCAAAATTCATTCTGCGCACGCTTTGTGGTTGGAGTGAGAAACAGGTTCCTTGGTGTTTTCTGCGAAACGCTTTAGCAGCCCGTTGGTGCTAGTATGGAGTCAGGGGATGGATGAAGCGGAGAGCCCCGTTTGGAGTGAGGCTGCAAAGGGCATGCCAAAGGAAGTGTTCTGCTGTGCCAAGATTTATGCTGCGCACGTTTTGTGGTTGGAGTGAGAAACAGGTTCCTTGGTGTTTTCTGCGAAACGCTTTAGCAGCCCGTTGGTGCTAGTATGGAGTCAGGGGATGGATGAAGCGGAGAGCCCCATTTGGAGTGAGGCTGCAAATGGCATGCCATGGGAAGTGTTCTGCTGTGCCAAGATTCATGCTGCGCACGCTTTGTGGTTGGAGTGAGAAACAGGTTCCTTGGTGTTTTCTGCGAAACGCTTTAGCAGCCCGTTGGTGCTAGTATGGAGTCAGGGGCTGGATGAAGCGGAGAGCACCGTTTGGAGTGAGGCTGCAAAGGGCATGCCAAGGGAAGTGTTCTGCTGTGCCAAGATTCATGCTGCGCACGCTTTGTGGTTGGAGTGAGAAACAGGTTCCTTGGTGTTTTCTGCGAAACGCTTTAGCAGCCCGTTGGTGCTAGTATGGAGTCAGGGGATGGATGAAGCGGAGAGCCCCGTTTGGAGTGAGGCTGCAAAGGGCATGCTAAGGGAAGTGTTCTGCTGTGCCAAGACTCGTGCTGCGCACGCTTTGTGGTTGGAGTGAGAAACAGGTTCCTTGGTGTTTTCTGCGAAACGCTTTAGCAGCCCGTTGGTGCTAGTATGGAGTCAGGGGATGGATGAAGCGGAGAGCCCCGTTTGGAGTGAGGCTGCAAAGGGCATGCCAAGGGAAGTGTTCTGCTGTGCCAAGACTCGTGCTGCGCACGCTTTGTGGTTGGAGTGAGAAACAGGTTCCTTGGTGTTTTCTGCGAAACGCTTTAGCAGCCCGTTGGTGCTAGTATGGAGTCAGGGGATGGATGAAGCGGAGAGCCCCGTTTGGAGTGAGGCTGCAAAGGGCATGCCAAGGGAAGTGTTCTGCTGTGCCAAGATTCATGCTGCGCACGCTTTGTGGTTGGAGTGAGAAACAGGTTCCTTGGTGTTTTCTGCGAAACGCTTTAGCAGCCCGTTGGTGCTAGTATGGAGTCAGGGGATGGATGAAGCGGAGAGCCCCGTTTGGAGTGAGGCTGCAAAGGGCATGCTAAGGGAAGTGTTCTGCTGTGCCAAGACTCGTGCTGCGCACGCTTTGTGGTTGGAGTGAGAAACAGGTTCCTTGGTGTTTTCTGCGAAACGCTTTAGCAGCCTGTTGGTGCTAGTATGGAGTCAGGGGATGGATGAAGCGGAGAGCCCCGTTTGGAGTGAGGCTGCAAAGGGCATGCCAAGGGAAGTGTTCTGCTGTGCCAAGACTCGTGCTGCGCACGCTTTGTGGGTGGAGTGAGAAACAGGTTCCTTGGTGTTTTCTGCGAAACGCTTTAGCAGCCCGTTGGTGCTAGTATGGAGTCAGGGGATGGATGAAGCGGAGAGCCCCGTTTGGAGTGAGGCTGCAAAGGGCATGCCAAGGGAAGTGTTCTGCTGTGCCAAGATTCATGCTGCGCACGCTTTGTGGTTGGAGTGAGAAACAGGTTCCTTGGTGTTTTCTGCGAAACGCTTTAGCAGCCCATTGGTGCTAGTATGGAGTCAGGGGATGGATGAAGCGGAGAGCCCCGTTTGGAGTGAGGCTGCAAAGGGCATGCCAAGGGAAGTGTTCTGCTGTGCCAAGATTCATGCTGCGCACGCTTTGTGGTTGGAGTGAGAAACAGGTTCGTTGGTGTTTTCTGCGAAACGCTTTAGCAGCCCATTGGTGCTAGTATGGAGTCAGGGGATGGATGAAGCGGAGAGCCCCGTTTGGAGTGAGGCTGCAAATGGCATGCCATGGGAAGTGTTCTGCTGTGCCAAGATTCATGCTGCGCACGCTTTGTGGTTGGAGTGAGAAACAGGTTCCTTGGTGTTTTCTGCGAAACGCTTTAGCAGCCCGTTGGTGCTAGTATGGAGTCAGGGGATGGATGAAGCGGAGAGCCCCGTTTGGAGTGAGGCTGCAAAGGGCATGCCAAGGGAAGTGTTCTGCTGTGCCAAGACTCGTGCTGCGCACGCTTTGTGGTTGGAGTGAGAAACAGGTTCCTTGGTGTTTTCTGCGAAACGCTTTAGCAGCCCGTTGGTGCTAGTATGGAGTTAGGGGATGGATGAAGCGGAGAGCCCCGTTTGGAGTGAGGCTGCAAAGGGCATGCCAAGGGAAGTGTTCTGCTGTGCCAAAATTCATGCTGCGCACGCTTTGTGGTTGGAGTGAGAAACAGGTTCCTTGGTGTTTTCTGCGAAACGCTTTAGCAGCCCGTTGGTGCTAGTATGGAGTCAGGGGATGGATGAAGCGGAGAGCCCCGTTTGGAGTGAGGCTGCAAAGGGCATGCCAAAGGAAGTGTTCTGCTGTGCCAAGATTTATGCTGCGCACGTTTTGTGGTTGGAGTGAGAAACAGGTTCCTTGGTGTTTTCTGCGAAACGCTTTAGCAGCCCGTTGGTGCTAGTATGGAGTCAGGGGATGGATGAAGCGGAGAGCCCCGTTTGGAGTGAGGCTGCAAAGGGCATGCCAAGGGAAGTGTTCTGCTGTGCCAAGATTCATGCTGCGCACGCTTTGTGGTTGGAGTGAGAAACAGGTTCCTTGGTGTTTTCTGCGAAACGCTTTAGCAGCCCATTGGTGCTAGTATGGAGTCAGGGGATGGATGAAGCGGAGAGCCCCGTTTGGAGTGAGGCTGCAAAGGGCATGCCAAGGGAAGTGTTCTGCTGTGCCAAGATTCATGCTGCGCACACTTTGTGGTTGGAGTGAGAAACAGGTTCCTTGGTGTTTTCTGCGAAACGCTTTAGCAGCCCATTGGTGCTAGTATGGAGTCAGGGGATGGATGAAGTGGAGAGCCCCGTTTGGAGTGAGGCTGCAAAGGGCATGCCAAGGGAAGTGTTCTGCTGTGCCAAGACTCGTGCTGCGCACGCTTTGTGGTTGGAGTGAGAAACAGGTTCCTTGGTGTTTTCTGCGAAACGCTTTAGCAGCCCGTTGGTGCTAGTATGGAGTCAGGGGATGGATGAAGCGGAGAGCCCCGTTTGGAGTGAGGCTGCAAAGGGCATGCCAAGGGAAGTGTTCTGCTGTGCCAAAATTCATTCTGCGCACGCTTTGTGGTTGGAGTGAGAAACAGGTTCCTTGGTGTTTTCTGCGAAACGCTTTAGCAGCCCGTTGGTGCTAGTATGGAGTCAGGGGATGGATGAAGCGGAGAGCCCCGTTTGGAGTGAGGCTGCAAAGGGCATGCCAAAGGAAGTGTTCTGCTGTGCCAAGATTTATGCTGCGCACGTTTTGTGGTTGGAGTGAGAAACAGGTTCCTTGGTGTTTTCTGCGAAACGCTTTAGCAGCCCGTTGGTGCTAGTATGGAGTCAGGGGATGGATGAAGCGGAGAGCCCCGTTTGGAGTGAGGCTGCAAAGGGCATGCCAAGGGAAGTGTTCTGCTGTGCCAAGACTCGTGCTGCGCACGCTTTGTGGTTGGAGTGAGAAACAGGTTCCTTGGTGTTTTCTGCGAAACGCTTTAGCAGCCCGTTGGTGCTAGTATGGAGTCAGGGGATGGATGAAGCGGAGAGCCCCGTTTGGAGTGAGGTTGCAAAGGGCATGCCAAGGGAAGTGTTCTGCTGTTCCAAGATTTATGCTGCGCACGTTTTGTGGTTGGAGTGAGAAACAGGTTCCTTGGTGTTTTCTGCGAAACGCTTTAGCAGCCCGTTGGTGCTAGTATGGAGTCAGGGGATGGATGAAGCGGAGAGCCCCGTTTGGAGTGAGGCTGCAAAGGGCATGCCAAGGGAAGTGTTCTGCTGTGCCAAGATTCATGCTACGCACGTTTTGTGTTTGGAGTGAGAAACAGGTTCGTTGGTGTTTTCTGCGAACCGCTTTAGCAGCCCGTTGGTGCTAGTATGGAGTCAGGGGATGGATGAAGCGGAGAGCCCCGTTTGGAGTGAGGCTGCAAAGGGCATGCTAAGGGAAGTGTTCTGCTGTGCCAAGACTCGTGCTGCGCACACTTTGTGGTTGGAGTGAGAAACAGGTTCCTTGGTGTTTTCTGCGTTACGCTTTAGCAGCCCGTTGGTGCTAGTATGGAGTCAGGGGATGGATGAAGCGGAGAGCCCCGTTTGGAGTGAGGCTGCAAAGGGCATGCCAAGGGAAGTGTTCTGCTGTGCCAAGACTCGTGCTGCGCACGCTTTGTGGTTGGAGTGAGAAACAGGTTCCTTGGTGTTTTCTGCGAAACGCTTTAGCAGCCCGTTGGTGCTAGTATGGAGTCAGGGGATGGATGAAGCGGAGAGCCCCGTTTGGAGTGAGGCTGCAAAGGGCATGCTAAGGGAAATGTTCTGCTGTGCAAAGACTCGTGCTGCGCACGCTTTGTGGTTGGAGTGAGAAACAGGTTCCTTGGTGTTTTCTGCGAAACGCTTTAGCAGCCCGTTGGTGCTAGTATGGAGTCAGGGGATGGATGAAGCGGAGAGCCCCGTTTGGAGTGAGGCTGCAAAGGGCATGCTAAGGGAAGTGTTCTGCTGTGCCAAGACTCGTGCTGCGCACGCTTTGTGGTTGGAGTGAGAAACAGGTTCCTTGGTGTTTTCTGCGAAACGCTTTAGCAGCCCGTTGGTGCTAGTATGGAGTCAGGGGATGGATGAAGCGGAGAGCCCCGTTTGGAGTGAGGCTGCAAAGGGCATGCCAAGGGAAGTGTTCTGCTGTGCCAAGACTCGTGCTGCGCACGCTTTGTGGTTGGAGTGAGAAACAGGTTCCTTGGTGTTTTCTGCGAAACGCTTTAGCAGCCCGTTGGTGCTAGTATGGAGTCAGGGGATGGATGAAGCGGAGAGCCCCGTTTGGAGTGAGGCTGCAAAGGGCATGCCAAGGGAAGTGTTCTGCTGTGCCAAGATTCATGCTGCGCACGCTTTGTGGTTGGAGTGAGAAACAGGTTCGTTGGTGTTTTCTGCGAAACGCTTTAGCAGCCCATTGGTGCTAGTATGGAGTCAGGGGATGGATGAAGCGGAGAGCCCCGTTTGGAGTGAGGCTGCAAAGGGCATGCCAAGGGAAGTGTTCTGCTGTGCCAAGATTCATGCTGCGCACGCTTTGTGGTTGGAGTGAGAAACAGGTTCGTTGGTGTTTTCTGCGAAACGCTTTAGCAGCCCATTGGTGCTAGTATGGAGTCAGGGGATGGATGAAGCGGAGAGCCCCGTTTGGAGTGAGGCTGCAAATGGCATGCCATGGGAAGTGTTCTGCTGTGCCAAGATTCATGCTGCGCACGCTTTGTGGTTGGAGTGAGAAACAGGTTCCTTGGTGTTTTCTGCGAAACGCTTTAGCAGCCCGTTGGTGCTAGTATGGAGTCAGGGGCTGGATGAAGCGGAGAGCCCCGTTTGGAGTGAGGCTGCAAAGGGCATGCCAAGGGAAGTGTTCTGCTGTGCCAAGATTCATGCTGCGCACGCTTTGTGGTTGGAGTGAGAAACAGGTTCCTTGGTGTTTTCTGCGAAACGCTTTAGCAGCCCGTTGGTGCTAGTATGGAGTCAGGGGATGGATGAAGCGGAGAGCCCCGTTTGGAGTGAGGCTGCAAAGGGCATGCTAAGGGAAGTGTTCTGCTGTGCCAAGACTCGTGCTGCGCACGCTTTGTGGTTGGAGTGAGAAACAGGTTCCTTGGTGTTTTCTGCGAAACGCTTTAGCAGCCCGTTGGTGCTAGTATGGAGTCAGGGGATGGATGAAGCGGAGAGCCCCGTTTGGAGTGAGGCTGCAAAGGGCATGCCAAGGGAAGTGTTCTGCTGTGCCAAGACTCGTGCTGCGCACGCTTTGTGGTTGGAGTGAGAAACAGGTTCCTTGGTGTTTTCTGCGAAACGCTTTAGCAGCCCGTTGGTGCTAGTATGGAGTCAGGGGATGGATGAAGCGGAGAGCCCCGTTTGGAGTGAGGCTGCAAAGGGCATGCCAAGGGAAGTGTTCTGCTGTGCCAAGATTCATGCTGCGCACGCTTTGTGGTTGGAGTGAGAAACAGGTTCCTTGGTGTTTTCTGCGAAACGCTTTAGCAGCCCGTTGGTGCTAGTATGGAGTCAGGGGATGGATGAAGCGGAGAGCCCCGTTTGGAGTGAGGCTTCAAAGGGCATGCCAAGGGAAGTGTTCTGCTGTGCCAAGACTCGTGCTGCGCACGCTTTGTGGTTGGAGTGAGAAACAGGTTCCTTGGTGTTTTCTGCGAAACGCTTTAGCAGCCCGTTGGTGCTAGTATGGAGTCAGGGGATGGATGAAGTGGAGAGCCCCGTTTGGAGTGAGGCTGCAAAGGGCATGCCAAGGGAAGTGTTCTGCTGTGCCAAGACTCGTGCTGCGCACGCTTTGTGGTTGGAGTGAGAAACAGGTTCCTTGGTGTTTTCTGCGAAACGCTTTAGCAGCCCGTTGGTGCTAGTATGGAGTTAGGGGATGGATGAAGCGGAGAGCCCCGTTTGGAGTGAGGCTGCAAAGGGCATGCCAGGGGAAGTGTTCTGCTGTGCCAAAATTCATGCTGCGCACGCTTTGTGGTTGGAGTGAGAAACAGGTTCCTTGGTGTTTTCTGCGAAACGCTTTAGCAGCCCGTTGGTGCTAGTATGGAGTCAGGGGATGGATGAAGCGGAGAGCCCCGTTTGGAGTGAGGCTGCAAAGGGCATGCCAAGGGAAGTGTTCTGCTGTGCCAAGACTCGTGCTGCGCACGCTTTGTGGTTGGAGTGAGAAACAGGTTCCTTGGTGTTTTCTGCGAAACGCTTTAGCAGCCCGTTGGTGCTAGTATGGAGTCAGGGGATGGATGAAGCGGAGAGCCCCGTTTGGAGTGAGGCTGCAAAGGGCATGCCAAGGGAAGTGTTCTGCTGTGCCAAGATTCATGCTGCGCACGCTTTGTGGTTGGAGTGAGAAACAGGTTCGTTGGTGTTTTCTGCGAAACGCTTTAGCAGCCCATTGGTGCTAGTATGGAGTCAGGGGATGGATGAAGCGGAGAGCCCCGTTTGGAGTGAGGCTGCAAAGGGCATGCCAAGGGAAGTGTTCTGCTGTGCCAAGATTCATGCTGCGCACGCTTTGTGGTTGGAGTGAGAAACAGGTTCGTTGGTGTTTTCTGCGAAACGCTTTAGCAGCCCATTGGTGCTAGTATGGAGTCAGGGGATGGATGAAGCGGAGAGCCCCGTTTGGAGTGAGGCTGCAAATGGCATGCCATGGGAAGTGTTCTGCTGTGCCAAGATTCATGCTGCGCACGCTTTGTGGTTGGAGTGAGAAACAGGTTCCTTGGTGTTTTCTGCGAAACGCTTTAGCAGCCCGTTGGTGCTAGTATGGAGTCAGGGGCTGGATGAAGCGGAGAGCCCCGTTTGGAGTGAGGCTGCAAAGGGCATGCCAAGGGAAGTGTTCTGCTGTGCCAAGATTCATGCTGCGCACGCTTTGTGGTTGGAGTGAGAAACAGGTTCCTTGGTGTTTTCTGCGAAACGCTTTAGCAGCCCGTTGGTGCTAGTATGGAGTCAGGGGATGGATGAAGCGGAGAGCCCCGTTTGGAGTGAGGCTGCAAAGGGCATGCTAAGGGAAGTGTTCTGCTGTGCCAAGACTCGTGCTGCGCACGCTTTGTGGTTGGAGTGAGAAACAGGTTCCTTGGTGTTTTCTGCGAAACGCTTTAGCAGCCTGTTGGTGCTAGTATGGAGTCAGGGGATGGATGAAGCGGAGAGCCCCGTTTGGAGTGAGGCTGCAAAGGGCATGCCAAGGGAAGTGTTCTGCTGTGCCAAGACTCGTGCTGCGCACGCTTTGTGGTTGGAGTGAGAAACAGGTTCCTTGGTGTTTTCTGCGAAACGCTTTAGCAGCCCGTTGGTGCTAGTATGGAGTCAGGGGATGGATGAAGCGGAGAGCCCCGTTTGGAGTGAGGCTGCAAAGGGCATGCCAAGGGAAGTGTTCTGCTGTGCCAAGATTCATGCTGCGCACGCTTTGTGGTTGGAGTGAGAAACAGGTTCCTTGGTGTTTTCTGCGAAACGCTTTAGCAGCCCGTTGGTGCTAGTATGGAGTCAGGGGATGGATGAAGCGGAGAGCCCCGTTTGGAGTGAGGCTTCAAAGGGCATGCCAAGGGAAGTGTTCTGCTGTGCCAAGACTCGTGCTGCGCACGCTTTGTGGTTGGAGTGAGAAACAGGTTCCTTGGTGTTTTCTGCGAAACGCTTTAGCAGCCCGTTGGTGCTAGTATGGAGTCAGGGGATGGATGAAGTGGAGAGCTCCGTTTGGAGTGAGGCTGCAAAGGGCATGCCAAGGGAAGTGTTCTGCTGTGCCAAGACTCGTGCTGCGCACGCTTTGTGGTTGGAGTGAGAAACAGGTTCCTTGGTGTTTTCTGCGAAACGCTTTAGCAGCCCGTTGGTGCTAGTATGGAGTTAGGGGATGGATGAAGCGGAGAGCCCCGTTTGGAGTGAGGCTGCAAAGGGCATGCCAGGGGAAGTGTTCTGCTGTGCCAAAATTCATGCTGCGCACGCTTTGTGGTTGGAGTGAGAAACAGGTTCCTTGGTGTTTTCTGCGAAACGCTTTAGCAGCCCGTTGGTGCTAGTATGGAGTCAGGGGATGGATGAAGCGGAGAGCCCCGTTTGGAGTGAGGCTGCAAAGGGCATGCCAAAGGAAGTGTTCTGCTGTGCCAAGATTTATGCTGCGCACGTTTTGTGGTTGGAGTGAGAAACAGGTTCCTTGGTGTTTTCTGCGAAACGCTTTAGCAGCCCGTTGGTGCTAGTATGGAGTCAGGGGATGGATGAAGCGGAGAGCCCCGTTTGGAGTGAGGCTGCAAAGGGCATGCCAAGGGAAGTGTTCTGCTGTGCCAAGATTCATGCTGCGCACGCTTTGTGGTTGGAGTGAGAAACAGGTTCCTTGGTGTTTTCTGCGAAACGCTTTAGCAGCCCATTGGTGCTAGTATGGAGTCAGGGGATGGATGAAGCGGAGAGCCCCGTTTGGAGTGAGGCTGCAAAGGGCATGCCAAGGGAAGTGTTCTGCTGTGCCAAGATTCATGCTGCGCACACTTTGTGGTTGGAGTGAGAAACAGGTTCCTTGGTGTTTTCTGCGAAACGCTTTAGCAGCCCATTGGTGCTAGTATGGAGTCAGGGGATGGATGAAGTGGAGAGCCCCGTTTGGAGTGAGGCTGCAAAGGGCATGCCAAGGGAAGTGTTCTGCTGTGCCAAGCCTCGTGCTGCGCACGCTTTGTGGTTGGAGTGAGAAACAGGTTCCTTGGTGTTTTCTGCGAAACGCTTTAGCAGCCCGTTGGTGCTAGTATGGAGTCAGGGGATGGATGAAGCGGAGAGCCCCGTTTGGAGTGAGGCTGCAAAGGGCATGCCAAGGGAAGTGTTCTGCTGTGCCAAAATTCATTCTGCGCACGCTTTGTGGTTGGAGTGAGAAACAGGTTCCTTGGTGTTTTCTGCGAAACGCTTTAGCAGCCCGTTGGTGCTAGTATGGAGTCAGGGGATGGATGAAGCGGAGAGCCCCGTTTGGAGTGAGGCTGCAAAGGGCATGCCAAAGGAAGTGTTCTGCTGTGCCAAGATTTATGCTGCGCACGTTTTGTGGTTGGAGTGAGAAACAGGTTCCTTGGTGTTTTCTGCGAAACGCTTTAGCAGCCCGTTGGTGCTAGTATGGAGTCAGGGGATGGATGAAGCGGAGAGCCCCGTTTGGAGTGAGGCTGCAAAGGGCATGCCAAGGGAAGTGTTCTGCTGTGCCAAGACTCGTGCTGCGCACGCTTTGTGGTTGGAGTGAGAAACAGGTTCCTTGGTGTTTTCTGCGAAACGCTTTAGCAGCCCGTTGGTGCTAGTATGGAGTCAGGGGATGGATGAAGCGGAGAGCCCCGTTTGGAGTGAGGTTGCAAAGGGCATGCCAAGGGAAGTGTTCTGCTGTGCCAAGATTTATGCTGCGCACGTTTTGTGGTTGGAGTGAGAAACAGGTTCCTTGGTGTTTTCTGCGAAACGCTTTAGCAGCCCGTTGGTGCTAGTATGGAGTCAGGGGATGGATGAAGCGGAGAGCCCCGTTTGGAGTGAGGCTGCAAAGGGCATGCCAAGGGAAGTGTTCTGCTGTGCCAAGATTCATGCTACGCACGTTTTGTGTTTGGAGTGAGAAACAGGTTCGTTGGTGTTTTCTGCGAAACGCTTTAGCAGCCCGTTGGTGCTAGTATGGAGTCAGGGGCTGGATGAAGCGGAGAGCCCCGTTTGGAGTGAGGCTGCAAAGGGCATGCCAAGGGAAGTGTTCTGCTGTGCCAAGACTCGTGCTGCGCACGCTTTGTGGTTGGAGTGAGAAACAGGTTCCTTGGTGTTTTCTGCGAAACGCTTTAGCAGCCCGTTGGTGCTAGTATGGAGTCAGGGGATGGATGAAGCGGAGAGCCCCGTTTGGAGTGAGGCTGCAAAGGGCATGCCAGGGAAAGTGTTCTGCTGTGCCAAGACTCGTGCTGCGCACACTTTGTGGTTGGAGTGAGAAACAGGTTCCTTGGTGTTTTCTGCGTTACGCTTTAGCAGCCCGTTGGTGCTAGTATGGAGTCAGGGGATGGATGAAGCGGAGAGCCCCGTTTGGAGGGAGGCTGCAAAGGGCATGCCAAGGGAAGTGTTCTGCTGTGCCAAGACTCGTGCTGCGCACGCTTTGTGGTTGGAGTGAGAAACAGGTTCCTTGGTGTTTTCTGCGAAACGCTTTAGCAGCCCGTTGGTGCTAGTATGGAGTCAGGGGATGGATGAAGCGGAGAGCCCCGTTTGGAGTGAGGCTGCAAAGGGCATGCTAAGGGAAATGTTCTGCTGTGCAAAGACTCGTGCTGCGCACGCTTTGTGGTTGGAGTGAGAAACAGGTTCGTTGGTGTTTTCTGCGAAACGCTTTAGCAGCCCGTTGGTGCTAGTATGGAGTCAGGGGATGGATGAAGCGGAGAGCCCCGTTTGGAGTGAGGCTGCAAAGGGCATGCCAAGGGAAGTGTTCTGCTGTGCCAAGATTTATGCTACGCACGCTTTGTGGTTGGAGTGAGAAACAGGTTCCTTGGTGTTTTCTGCGAAACGCTTTAGCAGCCCGTTGGTGCTAGTATGGAGTCAGGGGATGGATGAAGCGGAGAGCCCCGTTTGGAGTGAGGCTGCAAAGGGCATGCCAAAGGAAGTGTTCTGCTGTGCCAAGATTTATGCTGCGCACGTTTTGTGTTTGGAGTGAGAAACAGGTTCCTTGGTGTTTTCTGCGAAACGCTTTAGCAGCCCGTTGGTGCTAGTATGGAGTCAGGGGATGGATGAAGCGGAGAGCCCCGTTTGGAGTGAGTCTGCAAAGGGCATGCCAAGGGAAGTGTTCTGCTGTGCCAAGATTCATGCTGCGCACGCTTTGTGGTTGGAGTGAGAAACAGGTTCCTTGGTGTTTTCTGCGAAACGCTTTAGCAGCCCGTTGGTGCTAGTATGGAGTCAGGGGCTGGATGAAGCGGAGAGCCCCGTTTGGAGTGAGGCTGCAAAGGGCATGCCAAGGGAAGTGTTCTGCTGTGCCAAGACTCGTGCTGCGCACGCTTTGTGGTTGGAGTGAGAAACAGGTTCCTTGGTGTTTTCTGCGAAACGCTTTAGCAGCCCGTTGGTGCTAGTATGGAGTCAGGGGATGGATGAAGCGGAGAGCCCCGTTTGGAGTGAGGCTGCAAAGGGCATGCCAGGGAAAGTGTTCTGCTGTGCCAAGACTCGTGCTGCGCACACTTTGTGGTTGGAGTGAGAAACAGGTTCCTTGGTGTTTTCTGCGTTACGCTTTAGCAGCCCGTTGGTGCTAGTATGGAGTCAGGGGATGGATGAAGCGGAGAGCCCCGTTTGGAGTGAGGCTGCAAAGGGCATGCCAAGGGAAGTGTTCTGCTGTGCCAAGACTCGTGCTGCGCACGCTTTGTGGTTGGAGTGAGAAACAGGTTCCTTGGTGTTTTCTGCGAAACGCTTTAGCAGCCCGTTGGTGCTAGTATGGAGTCAGGGGATGGATGAAGCGGAGAGCCCCGTTTGGAGTGAGGCTGCAAAGGGCATGCTAAGGGAAATGTTCTGCTGTGCAAAGACTCGTGCTGCGCACGCTTTGTGGTTGGAGTGAGAAACAGGTTCGTTGGTGTTTTCTGCGAAACGCTTTAGCAGCCCGTTGGTGCTAGTATGGAGTCAGGGGATGGATGAAGCGGAGAGCCCCGTTTGGAGTGAGGCTGCAAAGGGCATGCCAAGGGAAGTGTTCTGCTGTGCCAAGATTTATGCTACGCACGCTTTGTGGTTGGAGTGAGAAACAGGTTCCTTGGTGTTTTCTGCGAAACGCTTTAGCAGCCCGTTGGTGCTAGTATGGAGTCAGGGGATGGATGAAGCGGAGAGCCCCGTTTGGAGTGAGGCTGCAAAGGGCATGCCAAAGGAAGTGTTCTGCTGTGCCAAGATTTATGCTGCGCACGTTTTGTGTTTGGAGTGAGAAACAGGTTCCTTGGTGTTTTCTGCGAAACGCTTTAGCAGCCCGTTGGTGCTAGTATGGAGTCAGGGGATGGATGAAGCGGAGAGCCCCGTTTGGAGTGAGTCTGCAAAGGGCATGCCAAGGGAAGTGTTCTGCTGTGCCAAGATTCATGCTGCGCACGCTTTGTGGTTGGAGTGAGAAACAGGTTCCTTGGTGTTTTCTGCGAAACGCTTTAGCAGCCCGTTGGTGCTAGTATGGAGTCAGGGGCTGGATGAAGCGGAGAGCCCCGTTTGGAGTGAGGCTGCAAAGGGCATGCCAAGGGAAGTGTTCTGCTGTGCCAAGACTCGTGCTGCGCACGCTTTGTGGTTGGAGTGAGAAACAGGTTCTTTGGTGTTTTCTGCGAAACGCTTTAGCAGCCCGTTGGCGCTAGTATGGAGTCAGGGGATGGATGAAGCGGAGAGCCCCGTTTGGAGTGAGGCTGCAAAGGGCATGCCAAGGGAAGTGTTCTGCTGTGCCAAGATTCATGCTGCGCACGCTTTGTGGTTGGAGTGAGAAACAGGTTCCTTGGTGTTTTCTGCGAAACGCTTTAGCAGCCCGTTGGTGCTAGTATGGAGTCAGGGGATGGATGAAGCGGAGAGCCCCGTTTGGAGTGAGGCTGCAAAGGGCATGCCAAGGGAAGTGTTCTGCTGTGCCAAGATTCATGCTGCGCACGCTTTGTGGTTGGAGTGAGAAACAGCTTTGTTGGTGTTTTCTGCAAAACGCTTTAGCAGCCCGTTGGAGATAGTATGGAGTCAGGGGATGGATGAAGCGGAGAGCCCCGTTTGGAGTGAGGCTGCAAAGGGCATGCCAAGGGAAGTGTTCTGCTGTGCCAAGATTCATGCTGCGCACGTTTTGTGGTTGGAGTGAGAAACAGCTTTGTTGGTGTTTTCTGCGAAACGCTTTAGCAGCCCGTTGGTGCTAGTATGGAGTCAGGGGATGGATGAAGCGGAGAGCCCCGTTTGGAGTGAGGCTGCAAAGGGCATGTCAAGGGAAGTGTTCTGCTGTGCCAAGATTCATGCTGCGCACGCTTTGTGGTTGGAGTGAGAAACAGGTTCCTTGGTGTTTTCTGCGAAACGCTTTAGCAGCCCGTTGGTGCTAGTATGGAGTCAGGGGATGGATGAAGCGGAGAGCCCCGTTTGGAGTGAGGCTGCAAAGGGCATGCCAAGGGAAGTGTTCTGCTGTGCCAAGACTCGTGCTGCGCACGCTTTGTGGTTGGAGTGAGAAACAGGTTCGTTGGTGTTTTCTGCGAAACGCTTTAGCAGCCCGTTGGTGCTAGTATGGAGTCAGGGGATGGATGAAGCGGAGAGCCCCGTTTGGAGTGAGGCTGCAAAGGGCATGCCAAGGGAAGTGTTCTACTGTGCCAAGATTCATGCTGCGCACGCTTTGTGGTTGGAGTGAGAAACAGGTTCCTTGGTGTTTTCTGCGAAACGCTTTAGCAGCCCGTTGGTGCTAGTATGGAGTCAGGGGATGGATGAAGCGGAGAGCCCCGTTTGGAGTGAGGCTGCAAAGGGCATGTCAAGGGAAGTGTTCTGCTGTGCCAAGATTCATGCTGCGCACGCTTTGTGGTTGGAGTGAGAAACAGGTTCCTTGGTGTTTTCTGCGAAACGCTTTAGCAGCCCGTTGGTGCTAGTATGGAGTCAGGGGATGGATGAAGCGGAGAGCCCCGTTTGGAGTGAGGCTGCAAAGGGCATGCCAAGGGAAGTGTACTGCTGTGCCAAGACTCGTGCTGCGCACGCTTTGTGGTTGGAATGAGAAACAGGTTCGTTGGTGTTTTCTGCGAAACGCTTTAGCAGCCCGTTGGTGCTAGTATGGAGTCAGGGGATGGATGAAGCGGAGAGCCCCGTTTGGAGTGAGGCTGCAAAGGGCATGCCAAGGGAAGTGTTCTGCTGTGCCAAGATTCATGCTGCGCACGCTTTGTGGTTGGAGTGAGAAACAGCTTTGTTGGTGTTTTCTGCAAAACGCTTTAGCAGCCCGTTGGAGATAGTATGGAGTCAGGGGATGGATGAAGCGGAGAGCCCCGTTTGGAGTGAGGCTGCAAAGGGCATGCCAAGGGAAGTGTTCTGCTGTGCCAAGATTCATGCTGCGCACGCTTTGTGGGTGCAGTGAGAAACAGGTTCCTTGGTGTTTTCTGCGAAACGCTTTAGCAGCCCGTTGGTGCTAGTATGGAGTCAGGGGATGGATGAAGCGGAGAGCCCCGTTTGGAGTGAGGCTGCAAAGGGCATGCCAAGGGAAGTGTTCTGCTGTGCCAAGACTCGTGCTGCGCACGCTTTGTGGTTGGAGTGAGAAACAGGTTCGTTGGTGTTTTCTGCGAAACGCTTTAGCAGCCCGTTGGTGCTAGTATGGAGTCAGGGGATGGATGAAGCGGAGAGCCCCGTTTGGAGTGAGGCTGCAAAGCGCATGCCAAGGGAAGTGTTCTGCTGTGCCAAGATTCATGCTGCGCACGCTTTGTGGTTGGAGTGAGAAACAGGTTCGTTGGTGTTTTCTGCGAAACGCTTTAGCAGCCCGTTGGTGCTAGTATGGAGTCAGGGGATGGATGAAGCGGAGAGCCCCGTTTGGAGTGAGGCTGCAAAGGGCATGCCAAGGGAAGTGTTCTGCTGTGCCAAGACTCGTGCTGCGCACGCTTTGTGGTTGGAGTGAGAAACAGGTTCCTTGGTGTTTTCTGCGAAACGCTTTAGCAGCCCGTTGGTGCTAGTATGGAGTCAGGGGATGGATGAAGCGGAGAGCCCCGTTTGGAGTGAGGCTGCAAAGGGCATGCCAAGGGAAGTGTTCTGCTGTGCCAAGACTCGTGCTGCGCACGCTTTGTGGTTGGAGTGAGAAACAGGTTCCTTGGTGTTTTCTGCGAAACGCTTTAGCAGCCCGTTGGTGCTAGTATGGAGTCAGGGGATGGATGAAGCGGAGAGCCCCGTTTGGAGTGAGGCTGCAAAGGGCATGCCAAAGGAAGTGTTCTGCTGTGCCAAGATTTATGCTGCGCACGTTTTGTGTTTGGAGTGAGAAACAGGTTCCTTGGTGTTTTCTGCGAAACGCTTTAGCAGCCCGTTGGTGCTAGTATGGAGTCAGGGGATGGATGAAGCGGAGAGCCCCGTTTGGAGTGAGGCTGCAAAGGGCATGCCAAGGGAAGTGTTCTGCTGTGCCAAGACTCGTGCTGCGCACGCTTTGTGGTTGGAGTGAGAAACAGGTTCCTTGGTGTTTTCTGCGAAACGCTTTAGCAGCCCGTTGGCGCTAGTATGGAGTCAGGGGATGGATGAAGCGGAGAGCCCCGTTTGGAGTGAGGCTGCAAAGGGCATGCCAAGGGAAGTGTTCTGCTGTGCCAAGATTCATGCTGCGCACGCTTTGTGGTTGGAGTGAGAAACAGGTTCCTTGGTGTTTTCTGCGAAACGCTTTAGCAGCCCGTTGGTGCTAGTATGGAGTCAGGGGATGGATGAAGCGGAGAGCCCCGTTTGGAGTGAGGCTGCAAAGGGCATGCCAAGGGAAGTGTTCTGCTGTGCCAAGACTCGTGCTGCGCACGCTTTGTGGTTGGAGTGAGAAACAGGTTCCTTGGTGTTTTCTGCGAAACGCTTTAGCAGCCCGTTGGTGCTAGTATGGAGTCAGGGGATGGATGAAGCGGAGAGCCCCGTTTGGAGTGAGGCTGCAAAGGGCATGCCAAGGGAAGTGTTCTGCTGTGCCAAGATTCATGCTGCATACGCTTTGTGGTTGGAGTGAGAAACAGGTTCCTTGGTGTTTTCTGCGAAACGCTTTAGCAGCCCGTTGGTGCTAGTATGGAGTCAGGGGATGGATGAAGCGGAGAGCCCCGTTTGGAGTGAGGCTGCAAAGGGCATGCCAAGGGAAGTGTTCTGCTGTGCCAAGACTCGTGCTGCGCACGCTTTGTGGTTGGAATGAGAAACAGGTTCTTTGGTGTTTTCTGCGAAACGCTTTAGCAGCCCGTTGGAGCTAGTATGGAGTCAGGGGATCGATGAAGCGGAGAGCCCCGTTTGGAGTGAGGCTGCAAAGGGCATGCCAAGGGAAGTGTTCTGCTGTGCCAAGATTCATGCTGCGCACGCTTTGTGGTTGGAGTGAGAAACAGCTTTGTTGGTGTTTTCTGCAAAACGCTTTAGCAGCCCGTTGGAGATAGTATGGAGTCAGGGGATGGATGAAGCGGAGAGCCCCGTTTGGAGTGAGGCTGCAAAGGGCATGCCAAGGGAAGTGTTCTGCTGTGCCAAGATTCATGCTGCGCACGTTTTGTGGTTGGAGTGAGAAACAGCTTTGTTGGTGTTTTCTGCGAAACGCTTTAGCAGCCCGTTGGTGCTAGTATGGAGTCAGGGGATGGATGAAGCGGAGAGCCCCGTTTGGAGTGAGGCTGCAAAGGGCATGTCAAGGGAAGTGTTCTGCTGTGCCAAGATTCATGCTGCGCACGCTTTGTGGTTGGAGTGAGAAACAGGTTCCTTGGTGTTTTCTGCGAAACGCTTTAGCAGCCCGTTGGTGCTAGTATGGAGTCAGGGGATGGATGAAGCGGAGAGCCCCGTTTGGAGTGAGGCTGCAAAGGGCATGCCAAGGGAAGTGTTCTGCTGTGCCAAGACTCGTGCTGCGCACGCTTTGTGGTTGGAGTGAGAAACAGGTTCGTTGGTGTTTTCTGCGAAACGCTTTAGCAGCCCGTTGGTGCTAGTATGGAGTCAGGGGATGGATGAAGCGGAGAGCCCCGTTTGGAGTGAGGCTGCAAAGGGCATGCCAAGGGAAGTGTTCTACTGTGCCAAGATTCATGCTGCGCACGCTTTGTGGTTGGAGTGAGAAACAGGTTCCTTGGTGTTTTCTGCGAAACGCTTTAGCAGCCCGTTGGTGCTAGTATGGAGTCAGGGGATGGATGAAGCGGAGAGCCCCGTTTGGAGTGAGGCTGCAAAGGGCATGTCAAGGGAAGTGTTCTGCTGTGCCAAGATTCATGCTGCGCACGCTTTGTGGTTGGAGTGAGAAACAGGTTCCTTGGTGTTTTCTGCGAAACGCTTTAGCAGCCCGTTGGTGCTAGTATGGAGTCAGGGGATGGATGAAGCGGAGAGCCCCGTTTGGAGTGAGGCTGCAAAGGGCATGCCAAGGGAAGTGTACTGCTGTGCCAAGACTCGTGCTGCGCACGCTTTGTGGTTGGAATGAGAAACAGGTTCGTTGGTGTTTTCTGCGAAACGCTTTAGCAGCCCGTTGGTGCTAGTATGGAGTCAGGGGATGGATGAAGCGGAGAGCCCCGTTTGGAGTGAGGCTGCAAAGGGCATGCCAAGGGAAGTGTTCTGCTGTGCCAAGATTCATGCTGCGCACGCTTTGTGGTTGGAGTGAGAAACAGCTTTGTTGGTGTTTTCTGCAAAACGCTTTAGCAGCCCGTTGGAGATAGTATGGAGTCAGGGGATGGATGAAGCGGAGAGCCCCGTTTGGAGTGAGGCTGCAAAGGGCATGCCAAGGGAAGTGTTCTGCTGTGCCAAGATTCATGCTGCGCACGCTTTGTGGGTGCAGTGAGAAACAGGTTCCTTGGTGTTTTCTGCGAAACGCTTTAGCAGCCCGTTGGTGCTAGTATGGAGTCAGGGGATGGATGAAGCGGAGAGCCCCGTTTGGAGTGAGGCTGCAAAGGGCATGCCAAGGGAAGTGTTCTGCTGTGCCAAGACTCGTGCTGCGCACGCTTTGTGGTTGGAGTGAGAAACAGGTTCGTTGGTGTTTTCTGCGAAACGCTTTAGCAGCCCGTTGGTGCTAGTATGGAGTCAGGGGATGGATGAAGCGGAGAGCCCCGTTTGGAGTGAGGCTGCAAAGCGCATGCCAAGGGAAGTGTTCTGCTGTGCCAAGATTCATGCTGCGCACGCTTTGTGGTTGGAGTGAGAAACAGGTTCGTTGGTGTTTTCTGCGAAACGCTTTAGCAGCCCGTTGGTGCTAGTATGGAGTCAGGGGATGGATGAAGCGGAGAGCCCCGTTTGGAGTGAGGCTGCAAAGGGCATGCCAAGGGAAGTGTTCTGCTGTGCCAAGACTCGTGCTGCGCACGCTTTGTGGTTGGAGTGAGAAACAGGTTCCTTGGTGTTTTCTGCGAAACGCTTTAGCAGCCCGTTGGTGCTAGTATGGAGTCAGGGGATGGATGAAGCGGAGAGCCCCGTTTGGAGTGAGGCTGCAAAGGGCATGCCAAGGGAAGTGTTCTGCTGTGCCAAGACTCGTGCTGCGCACGCTTTGTGGTTGGAGTGAGAAACAGGTTCCTTGGTGTTTTCTGCGAAACGCTTTAGCAGCCCGTTGGTGCTAGTATGGAGTCAGGGGATGGATGAAGCGGAGAGCCCCGTTTGGAGTGAGGCTGCAAAGGGCATGCCAAAGGAAGTGTTCTGCTGTGCCAAGATTTATGCTGCGCACGTTTTGTGTTTGGAGTGAGAAACAGGTTCCTTGGTGTTTTCTGCGAAACGCTTTAGCAGCCCGTTGGTGCTAGTATGGAGTCAGGGGATGGATGAAGCGGAGAGCCCCGTTTGGAGTGAGGCTGCAAAGGGCATGCCAAGGGAAGTGTTCTGCTGTGCCAAGACTCATGCTGCGCACGCTTTGTGGTTGGAGTGAGAAACAGGTTCCTTGGTGTTTTCTGCGAAACGCTTTAGCAGCCCGTTGGCGCTAGTATGGAGTCAGGGGATGGATGAAGCGGAGAGCCCCGTTTGGAGTGAGGCTGCAAAGGGCATGCCAAGGGAAGTGTTCTGCTGTGCCAAGATTCATGCTGCG
>NW_028288802.1:0-30582 GCF_059628265.1 Tinamus guttatus
CCAAAAGCTCCCCTAGGACCCACTATAGCCCTCATAGGACCACCTAGAGCTCCCCTAGGGCCCCCTATAACCACCACAGGATGCCCTATAGCCCCCATAGGGCCCCCAAGAGTTACCCTAGGACCCCCAGAGCTCCCCTAGGACCCCCTACAGCCCCCATTGGGCCCCCTAGAGCTCCCCCAGGGCCACCTATAACCACCATAGGACCCCATATAGTCCCCATAGGATGCCCTATAGCCCCCATAGGGCCACCTAGAGCTCCCCTAGGACCCCCAGAGCTCCCCTAGGACCCCCTAGAGCTCCCACAGGGCTCCCTAGAGCTCCCCTAGGACCCCCTAGAGCTCCATGGGACGCCCTCGAGCTCCCCTAGGACCCCCCTATAACCCCCATAGGACCCCCTAGAGCTCCTATAGACCCCCTAAACCTCCTATATGACCCTCTATAGTCCCCATAGGATGACCTAGAGCTCCCATAGGACCCCTGTGGCCCCCATAGGACCCCCTAAACCTCCTCTATGACCATCTATAGTCCACATAGGATGCCCTATAGCTCCCATAGGCCACCTATAACCACCATAGGACCCACTATAGCCCCCATATGGCCCCCTAGCGCCCACACAGGAACCCCCAGAGCTCCCTAGACGCCCTATAACCACCATAGAATGCCCTATAGCCCCCATAGGGCCCCCTGGAGCTCCCCTAGGACCACCAGATCTCCCCTAGAAACCCTATAGCCCCCATAGGGCCCCCTAGAAATCCCCTAGGACCCCCTAGAGCTCCCCTAGGACCCGCTATAACCCTCATAGGGCCCCCTATAGCTCCCACAGTAGCACACCCCTATAGCTCCCTATAGCACACCCCATAGAGCTCCATGGGACGCCCCTAGAGCTCCCCTAGGACACCCTATAACCCCCATAGGGCCCCCTAGAGCTCCCGTAGGACCCCCTATAGCCCCCATAGCACCCCCTATAGCCCCCATAGGACCCCCTAGAGCTCCCATAGGACCCCCTAGAGCTCCCATAGGACCCTCTATAACCCTCATAGGGCCCCCTAGAGCTCACATAGGACCCCCTAGAGCTCCCCAGGACCCCCTATAACCCCCATAGGGCCCCGTAGAACTCCCATAGGACCCCCTATAACCCCGATAGGACCCCCTAGAGCTTCTATAGGATTCTCTATAGTCCCCATAGGATGCCCTAGAGCTCCCATAGGGCCCCCTAGAGCCCCCACAGGGCCCCCAGAGCTCCCCTAGGACCCCATATAGCCCCCATAGGGGCCCCTAGAGCTCCCATAGCATGCCCTAGAGCTCCCTAGGACGCCCTATAGACCCCATAGGACCCCCTATAGCCCCCATAGGACCCCCTAGAGCTTCCATAGGACCCCCTAGAGCTCCCCCAGGACCCCCTATAACCCCCATAGGGACCCATAGAACTCTCATAGGACCCCCTAGAGCCCCCATAGGAACCCCTAGAGCTCCTACAGGATCCCCTATAGTCCCCATAGGATGCCCTAGAGGTCCCATAGGGCCAACTATAACCACCATAGGACCCCGAAGAGCCCCCATAGGGCCCCCTAGAGGCCCACAGGACCCCCACAGCTCCCCTAGGACCCCCTATAGGCCCCATAGGACCTCCGAGAGCTCTTATAGGACTCCCTATAGGCCCCATAGGATGCCCTATAGCCCCCATAGGGCGCCCTAGAGCTCCCCTAGGACCCCCAGAGCTGCCCGACGACTCCCTATAGCTCCCATAGGGCTCCCTAGAGCTCCCCTAGGACCCTCTAGAACCCCAATAAGACTCCCTAGAGCTCCCTAGGACCCCAAAAGCTCCCTAGGACCCCCTATAGCCCTCATAGGACCACCTAGAGCTCCCCTAGGGCCCCCTATAACCACCATAGGATGCCCTATAGCCCCCATAGGGCCCCCTAGAGTTCCCCTAGGAACCCTAGAGCTGCCCTAGGACCCCCTACAGCCCCCATTGGGCCCCCTAGAGCTCCCCAGGGCCACCTATAACCACCATAGGACCCCATATAGTCCCCATAGGATGCCCTATAGCCCCCATAGGGCCCCCTAGAGCTCCCCTACGACCCCAGAGCTCCCATAGGGCTCCCTAGAGCTCCATGGGACGCCCTCGAGCTCCCCTAGGGCCCCCTATAACCACCATAGGACCCTCTATAGCCCCCAGAGGACCCCCAGAGCTCCTATAACTCCCCAGAACACCCATAGGATCCCCTAGAGATCCCCTAGGACCCCCCGGAACTCCCCTAGGACCCCTATAACCCCCATAGGACCCCCCTAGAGCTCCTATAGACCCCCTAAACCTCCTATATGACCCTCTATAGTCCCCATAGGATGACCTAGAGCTCCCATAGGACCCCCTATGGCCCCCATAGGACCCCCTAAACCTCCTCTATGACCATCTATAGTCCACATAGGATGCCCTAGAGCTCCCATAGGGCCACCTATAACCACCATAGGACCCTCTATAGCCCCCATATGGCCCCCTAGCGCCCACACAGGACCCCCCAGAGCTCCCTAGGATCCCCTATAACCACCATAAGATGCCCTATAGCCCCCATAGGGCCCCCTGGAGCTCCCTAAGACCACCAGATCTCCCCTAGAAACCCTATAGCCCCATAGGGCCCCCTAGAAATCCCCTAGGACCCCCTAGAGCTCCCCTAGACCCGCTATAACCCTCATAGGGCCCTCTATAGCTCCCACAGAACCCTCTATAGCCCCCATAGGACCCCGTAGAGCTCCATGGGACGCCCTAGAGCTCCCCTAGGACACCCTATAACCCCCATAGGGCCCCTAGAGCTCCCATAGGACCCCCTATAGCCCCCATAGCACCCCCTATAGCCCTCATAGGGCCCCCTAGAGCTTCTCTAAGGCCCCTAGAGCCCCCACAGGACCCCCAGAGCTCCCACACAACCTCCTATAGACCCCATAGGACCCCCTAGAGCTCCATGGGACGCCCTAGAGCTCCCCTAAGACACTCTATAACCCCCATAGGGCCCCTAGAGCTCCCATAGGCCCCCCTATAGCCCCCATAGGACCCCCTAGAGCTCCTATAGGACCCCCGATAGACCCCATAGGTTGCCCTAGAGGTCCCATAGGGTACACTGTAACCACCATAGGACCCTCTATAGTCCCCGTAGGACCCCCTAGAACTGCCCCAGCGTGCCCTATAACCACCATAGGACCCCCTATAGAACCCCAAGGTCCCCCAGATCTCCCCTAGGACCCCCTATAGCCCCAATAGGACCCCCAGAGATTCCCTAGGACCCCCTATAGCCCCCACCGGGCCTCCTAGAGCTGCCATAGGATGCCCTAGAGCTCCCCTAGGGCCCCTATAACCACCATGGGACCCTCTAGAAGCCCCCTAAAGACCCGCTGAGCTCGTATAGCCCCCCTAGTCCTCCTATAGGACCCTCTATAGTGCCCATAGGATGCCCTAGAGCTCCCATAGGGTCCCCTATAGCCTCCATAGGACCCCCTATAGCCAGCATAGGGCCCCCTAGAGCCCCCACAGGACCCCCAGAGTTCCCCTAGGAGCCCCTATAGCCCCCAGAGAGCCTCCTAGAGCTCCCATAGGATGCCCTAGAGCTCCCCTAGGGTCCCCTATAACCACCATAGGACCCTCTATAGCCCCCATAGGACCCCCTAGAGCTCCCATAGGACGCCCTATAGCCCCCATTGGATCCCCCAGAGCTCCCCTAGGACCCACCAGAGCTCCACTAGGACCCCCTATAGCCCCCATAGGTCCCCCTAGAGCTCCCCTCGGACCCCCAGAGCTCCCATAGGACGCCTATAGGCCCCATAGGTCCCCCTAGAGCTCCCCTAGGACCCCCAGAGCTCCCATAGCACGCCCTAGAGCTCCCCTAGGGCCCCTATAGCCACCATAGGGCCCCCTAGAGTTCCCCTAGGACCCCAATAGCCCAAATGGGACCCCCTAGAAGTCCCATAGGATGCCCTATAACCCTCATAGGGCCCCTAGAGCTCCCATAGGGCCCCCTATGGCCCCGGTAGGAAACCCTAGAGCTCTTATAGCCCCCCTAGAGCTCCTATAGGACCCCCAATAGACCCCATATGATGCCCTAGAGCTCCCATAGGGCACACTATAACCACCATAGGACTCCCTATAGCCCCTCTAGGACCCCCAGAGTTCCCCTAGGACCCCTATAGCCCCCCATAGGGACCCGCTTAGGGCCCCCGATAACCACCATAGGACCCTCCATAGCCCCCTAGGACCCCCTATAGCCCCCATAGGGACCTCTAGAGCTCACTTAGGGCCCCCGATAACCACCATAGGACCCTCCATAGCCCCATAGGACCCCCGTAGAACTCCCATAGTACCCCCTATAGCTCCCATAGTAACTCCTAGAGCTCCTATTGCCCCCCTAGAGCTCCTATTGGATCCACTATATTCCCCATAGAATGCCCTAGAGCTCCCATAGGGCCCCCTATAACCATCATAGGACCCCTTATTGCCCCCATAGGGCCCCCTAGAGCCCCCATAGGACACCCTAGAGCTCCCATAGGATCCCTTGATTTCCCATAGGACCCTCTATAACCCTCATAGGCCCCTAGAGCTCACATAGGACCCCCTATAGCCCCCATAGGACCCCCTATAGCCCCCATAGGACCCCCTATAGCCCCCATAGGACCCCCTGAGCTCCCATAGGACCCCCTAGAGCTCCCATAGGACCCCTTGATTTCCCATAGGACCCTCTATAACCCTCATAGGGCCCCCTAGAGCTCACATAGGACCCCCTATAGCCCCCATAGGACCCCCTAGAGCTCCCCAGGACCCCCTATAACCCCCATAGGGCCCCGTAGAACTCCCATAGGACCCCCTATAACCCCGATAGGACCCCCTAGAGCTTCTATAGGATTCTCTATAGTCCCCATAGGATGCCCTAGAGCTCCCATAGGGCCCCCTAGAGCCCCCACAGGGCCCCCAGAGCTCCCCTAGGACCCCATATAGCCCCCATAGGGGCCCCTAGAGCTCCATAGCATGCCCTAGAGCTCCCCTAGGACGCCCTATAGACCCCATAGGACCCCCTATAGCCCCCATAGGACCCCTAGAGCTTCCATAGGACCCCCTAGAGCTCCCCCAGGACCCCCTATAACCCCCATAGGGACCCATAGAACTCTCATAGGACCCCTAGAGCCCCCATAGGAACCCCTAGAGCTCCTACAGGATCCCCTATAGTCCCCATAGGATGCCCTAGAGGTCCCATAGGGCCAACTATAACCACCATAGGACCCCAAAGAGCCCCCATAGGGCCCCCTAGAGGCCCACAGGACCCCCACAGCTCCCCTAGGACCCCCTATAGGCCCCATAGGACCTCCGAGAGCTCCTATAGGACTCCCTATAGGCCCCATAGGATGCCCTATAGCTCCCATAGGGCTCCCTAGAGCTCCCTTAGGACCCTCTAGAACCCCAATAAGACCCCCTAGAGCTCCCCTAGGACCCCAAAGCTCCCCTAGGACCCCCTATAGCCCTCATAGGACCACCTAGAGCTCCCTAGCGCCCCTATAACCACCATAGGATGCCCTATAGCCCCCATAGGGCCCCCTAGAGTTCCCCTAGGACCCCCTACAGCCCCCATTGGGCCCCCTAGAGCTCCCCCAGGGCCACCTATAACCACCATAGGACCCCATATAGTCCCCATAGGATGCCCTATAGCCCCCATAGGCCCCCTAGAGCTCCCCTAGGACCCCCAGAGCTCCCATAGGGCTCCCTAGAGCTCCATGGGACGCCCTCGAGCTCCCCTAGGGCCCCCTATAACCACCATAGGACCCTCTATAGCCCCCATAGGACCCCCTAGAGCTCCTATAGACCCCTAAACCTCCTATATGACCCTCTATAGTCCCCATAGGATGACCTAGAGCTCCCATAGGACCCCCTATGGCCCCATAGGACCCCCTAAACCTCCTCTATGACCATCTATAGTCCACATAGGATGCCCTAGAGCTCCCATAGGGCCACCTATAACCACCATAGGACCCACTATAGCCCCCATATGGCCCCCTAGCGCCCACACAGGACCCCCCAGAGCTCCCTAGGATCCCCTATAACCACCATAGGATGCCCTATAGCCCCCATAGGGCCCCCTGGAGCTCCCTAAGACCACCAGATCTCCCCTAGAAACCCTATAGCCCCATAGGGCCCCCTAGAAATCCCCTAGGACCCCCTAGAGCTCCCCTAGGACCCACTATAACCCTCATAGGCCCCCTATAGCTCCCACAGAACCCTCTATAGCCCCCATAGGACCCCGTAGAGCTCCATGGGACGCCCTAGATCTCCCCTAGACACCCTATAACCCCCATAGGGCCCCTAGAGCTCCCATAGGACCCCCTATAGCCCCCATAGCACCCCCTATAGCCCTCATAGGGCCCCTAGAGCTTCTCTAAGGCCCCCTAGAGCCCCCACAGGACCCCCAGAGCTCCCACACAACCTCCTATAGACCCCATAGACCCCCTAGAGCTCCATGGGACGCCCTAGAGCTCCCCTAAGACACTCTATAACCCCCATAGGGCCCCCTAGAGCTCCCATAGGCCCCCTATAGCCCCCATAGGACCCCCTAGAGCTCCTATAGGACCCCCGATAGACCCATAGGTTGCCCTAGAGGTCCCATAGGGTACACTGTAACCACCATAGGACCCTCTATAGTCCCCGTAGGACCCCCTAGAACTGCCCCAGCGTGCCCTATAACACCATAGGACCCCCTATAGAACCCCAAGGTCCCCCAGATCTCCCCTAGGACCCCCTATAGCCCCAATAGGACCCCCAGAGATTCCCTAGGACCCCGATAGCCCCCACCGGGCCTCCTAGAGCTGCCATAGGATGCCCTAGAGCTCCCCTAGGGCCCCCTATAACCACCATGGGACCCTCTATAGCCCCCATAGGACCCACTAGAGCTCCCATAGGGCCCCCGATAACCACCATAGGACACTCTATAGCCCCCATAGTACCCCGTAGACCTCCCATAGTACCCCATATAGCTCCCATAGGAACTCCTAAAGCTCCTATAGGATCCCCCTATAGTCCCCATAGGATGCTCTAGAGCTCCCATTGGAACACTATAACCACCATAGGAACCCTAAGAGCCTCCACAGGGCCCCCTAGAGGCCCCACAGGAGCCCCTATAACCACCATAGGACCCGTAGAGGTCCCATAGGACCCCCTAGAGCTCCTATAGGACCCCCTATAGTCCCCATAGGATGACCTATAGCCCCCATAGCGCCCCCTAGAGCTCCCCTACGACCCCCTAGAGCTCCCATAGGGCTCCCTAGAGCTCCCATAGGACACTCTAGAGGCCCCATAAGGCCCCTAGAGCTCCATGGGACGCCCCGAGAGCCCTCCTAGGGCCCACTATAACCACCATAGGAACTTCTATAGCCCCCATAGGACCCCCTAAAGCTACTATAACTCCCCCAGAGCCCCCAAAGGATCCCCTAGAGCTCCCCTAGGGACCCCCCAGAGCTCCACTAGGATGCCCCCCTATAACCCCCCTAGGACCCCCTAGAGCTACCATAAGGACCCCCTAGAGCCCCCACAGGACCCCCTAGAGCTCCTATAGGACCCTCTATAGTCCGCATAGGATGCCCTAGAGCTCCCATAGGGCCTCGTATAACCACCATAGGACCCACTATAGCCCCCATAGGGCCCCCTAGCGCCCCCACAGGACGCCCAGAGCTCCCACAGAACCCCCTATAGCCCCCATAGGACCACCTAGAGCTCCATAGGACGCCCTAGAGCTCCCCTAGGACACCCTATAACCCCCATGGGGCTCCCTAGAGCTCTCACACGACCCCCTAGAGCCCCCATAGGACCCCCAGAGCTCCTATAGCCCCCTAGACCTCCTATAGGACCCTCTATACAGTGCCCATAGGATGCCCTAGAGCTCCCATAGGGTCCCCTATAACCTCATAGGACCCCCTATAGCCACATAGGGCCCCCTAGAGCCCCCACAGGACCCCCAGAGCTCCCCTAGGACCCCTATAGCCCCCAGAGAGCCTCCTAGAGCTCTTATAGGATGCCCTAGAGCTCCCATAGGACGCCCTAGAGCTCCCCTAGGGCCCCCGATAACCACCATAGGACCCCGTATAGGCCCAATAGGACCTCCTAGAGCTCCTATAGGACTCCCTATAGTCCCCATAGGATACCCTATAGCCCCCATAGGGCCCCCAAGAGCTCCCAAGAACCCCCTATAGCTCCCATAGGCCTCCCTAGAGCTCCCCTAGGACCCTCTAGAGCCCCCATAAGACCCCCTAGAGCTCAACCAGGACCCCTATAGCCCCCATAGGACCACCTAGAGCTCCCTAGGGCCCCCTATAACCACCATAGGATGACCTGTAGCCCCATAGGGCCCCCTAGAGCTCCCCTAGGGCCCCTATAACCACCATGGGACCCTCTATAGCCCCCATAGGACCCACTAGAGTTCCATAGGGCCCCCGATAACCACCATAGGACACTCTATAGCCCCATAAGACACTCTATAGCCCCCATAGGACCCCGTAGACCTCCCATAGCACCCCATATAGCTCCCATAGGAACTCTAGAGCTCCTATTACCCCCCTAGAGCTCCTATAGGATCCCCTATAGTCCCCATAGGATGCCCTAGAGCTCCATAGGAACACCTATAACCACCATAGGAACCCTAAGAGCCTCCACAGGGCCCCTAGAGCCCCACAGGACCCCCTATAACCACCATAGGACCCGTTAGAGGCCCCATAGGACCCCCTAGAGCTCCTATAGGACCCCTATAGTCCCCATAGGATGACCTATAGCCCCCATAGGGCCCCCTAGAGCTCCCCTACGACCCCCTAGAGCTCCCATAGGACACTCTAGAGGCCCCATAAGGCCCCCTAGAGCTCCATGGGACGCCCGAGAGCTCTCCTAGGGCCCACTATAACCACCATAGGAACTTCTATAGCCCCCATAGGACCCCCTAAAGCAACTATAACTCCTCCAGAGCCCCCAAAGGATCCCTAGAGCTCCCCTAGGACCCCCAGAGCTCCACTAGGATGCCCCCCTACAACCCCCCTAGGACCCCCTAGAGCTACCATAGGACCCCCTAGAACCCCACAGGACCCCCTAGAGCTCCTATAGGACCCTCTATAGTCCGCATAGGATGCCCTAGAGCTCCCATAGGGCCTCCTATAACCACCATAGGACCCACTATAGCCCCCATAGGGCCTCCTAGCGCCCCCACAGGACGCCCAGAGCTCCCCTAGGACCCCCTATAACCCCCATAGGACCCCCTAGAACTCCCATAGGACCCGCTACAGCGCCCACAGGACTCCCTAGAGCTCCCCTAGGACCCCCTAGGGCCCACAGAGAGCCTCCTAGAGCTCTATAGGATGCCCTAGAGCTCCCATAGGACGCCCTAGAGCTCCCCTAGGGCCCCACGATAACCACCATAGGACCCCGTATAGGCCCAATAGGACCTCCTAGAGCTCCTATAGGACTCCCTATAGTCCCCATAGGATGCCCTATAGCCCCCACAGGGCCCCCAAGAGCTCCCCGAGGACCCCCTATAGCTCCCATAGGCCTCCCTAGAGCTCCCCTAGGACCTCTAGAGCACCCATAAGACCCCCTAGAGCTCAACCAGGACCCCTATAGCCCCCATAGGACCACCTAGAGCTCCCTAGGGCCCCCTATAACCACCATAGGATGACCTATAGCCCCCATAGGGCCCCCTAGAGTTCCCCTAGGAACCCCAGAGCTCCCCTAGGGCCCCCTACAACCACCATAGGACCCCCTATAGGCCCCATAGGACCCCCTAGATCTCCCATAGCCCCGCTAGACCTCCTATAGGACCCTCTATAGTGCCCATAGGATGTCCTAGAGCTCCATAGGGTCCCCTATAACCTCCATAGGACCCACTATAGACCACATAGGGCCCCCTACAGCTCCCCTAGGACCACTATAGCCCCCATAGGGCCCCCTAGAGACCCCACGGGATCCCTAGAGCTCCCCTAGGACCACCTAGAGCCCCCATAGGACCCCCTAGAGCTCCATAGCCCCCCTAGACCTCCTCTAGGATCTCCTATATTCCCCATAGAATGCCCTAGAGCTCCCCTAAGGCCCCCCTATAACCACCATAGGACCCCCTAGAGCCCCCATAGGGCCCCCTAGAACTCCCATAGGACCCCTTATAGCCCCCATAGGGGCCCCTAGAGCTCCCATAGCATGCCCTAGAGCTCCCCTAGGATGCCCTACAGACCCCATAGGACCCCCTATACCCCCATAGGCCCCCCTAGAGCTCCCATAGGACCCCCAAGAGCTCCCCTAGGACCCCCTATAACCCCATAGGGCCCCCTAGAGCTTCCTTAGGACCCCCTAGAGCCCCCATAGGCCCCCCTAGACGCCTTCCCCCCAAGACCCCCAGAGCTGCCCTAGGATGCTCTATAACCACAACAGGACCCCGTATAGGCCCCATAGGATGCCCTATAGGCCCCATAGGGCCCCCTAGAGCTCCCCTAGGACCCACAGAGCTCCCCTAGGAACCCCTATAGCTCCATAGGGCTCCCAAGAGCTCCGCTAGGACCCTCTAGAGCCCCCATAAGACCCGCTGGAGCTCGTATAGCCCCCCTAGTCCTCCTATAGGACCCTCTATAGTGCCCATAGGATGCCCTAGAGCTCCCATAGGGTCCCCTATAGCCTCCATAGGACCCCCTATAGCCAGCATAGGGCCCCCTAGAGCCCCCACAGGACCCCCAGAGTTCCCCTAGGAGCCCCTATAGCCCCCAGAGAGCCTCCTAGAGCTCCCATAGGATGCCCTAGAGCTCCCCTAGGGTCCCCTATAACCACCATAGGACCCTCTATAGCCCCCATAGGACCCCCTAGAGCTCCCATAGGACGCCCTATAGCCCCCATTGGATCCCCCAGAGCTCCCCTAGGACCCACCAGAGCTCCACTAGGACCCCCTATAGCCCCCATAGGTCCCCCTAGAGCTCCCCTCGGACCCCCAGAGCTCCCATAGGACGCCCTATAAGCCCCATAGGTCCCCCTAGAGCTCCCCTAGGACCCCCAGAGCTCCCATAGCACGCCCTAGAGCTCCCCTAGGGCCCCCTATAGCCACCATAGGGCCCCCTAGATTTCCCTAGGACCCCCAATAGCCCAAATGGGACCCCCTAGAAGTCCCATAGGATGCCCTATAACCCTCATAGGGCCCCCTAGAGCTCCCATAGGGCCCCCTATGGCCCCCGTAGGAACCCCTAGAGCTCTTATAGCCCCCCTAGAGCTCCTATAGGACCCCCAATAGACCCCATATGATGCCCTAGAGCTCCCATAGGGCACACTATAACCACCATAGGACTCCCTATAGCCCCTCTAGGACCCCCAGAGTTCCCCTAGAACCCCTATAGCCCCCCATAGGGACCCACTTAGGGCCCCCAATAACCACCATAGGACCCTCCATAGCCCCCCTAGGACCCCCTATAGCCCCCATAGAGACCTCTAGAGCTCACTTAGGGCCCCCGATAACCACCATAGGACCCTCCATAGCCCCATAGGACCCCGTAGAACTCCCATAGTACCCCCTATAGCTCCATAATAACTCCTAGAGCTCCTATTGCCCCCCTAGAGCTCCTATAGACCCCCTATATTCCCCATAGAATGCCCTAGAGCTCCCATAGGGCCCCCTAGAGCCCCCACAGGGCCCCCAGAGCTCCCTAGGACCCCATATAGCCCCCATAGGGGCCCCTAGAGCTCCCATAGCATGCCCTAGAGCTCCCCTAGGACGCCCTATAGACCCATAGGACCCCCATAGCCCCCATAGGAACCCCTAGAGCTTCCATAGGACCCCCTAGAGCTCCCCCAGGACCCCCTATAACCCCCATAGGGCCCCATAGAACTCTCATAGGACCCCCTAGAGCCCCTATAGGAACCCCTAGAGCTCCTACAGGATCCCCTATAGTCCCATAGGATGCCCTAGAGGTCCCATAGGGCCAACTATAACCACCATAGGACCCCGAAGAGCCCCCATAGGGCCCCCTAGAGGCCCACAGGACCCCCACAGCTCCCCTAGGACCCCCTATAGGCCCCATAGGACCTCCGAGAGCTCCTATAGGACTCCTATAGGCCCCAAAGGATGCCCTATAGCCCCCATAGGGCGCCCTAGAGCTCCCCTAGGACCCCCAGAGCTGCCCAACGACTCCTATAGCTCCCATAGGGCTCCCTAGAGCTCCCCTACGACCCTCTAGAACCCCAATAAGACCCCCTAGAGCTCCCCTAGGACCCCAAAAGCTCCCCTAGGACCCCCTATAGCCCTCATAGGACCACCTAGAGCTCCCTTGGGCCACCTATAGCCACCATAGGATGCCCTATAGCCCCCATAGGGCCCCCTAGAGCTCCCCTAGGACCCCCTAGAGCTCCCCTAGGACCCCCTAGAGCTCCCCTAGGACCCCCTTTAACCATCATAGGACCCCTTATTGCCCTCATAGGGCCCCTAGAGCTCCCCTAGGACCCCCTAGAGCTCCCCTAGGACCCCCTAGAGCCCCCATAGGACCCCCTAGAGCTCCTATAGCCCCCCTAGAGCTCCTATAGGACCCTCTATAGTGCCCATAGGATGCTCTAGAGCTCCCATAGGGTCCCCTATAACCTCCATAGGACCCCCTATAGCCCGCATAGGGCCCCCTAGAGCCCCACAGGACCCCCAGAACTCCCCTAGGAGCCCCTATAGCCCCCAGAGAGCCTCCTAGAGCTCCCATGGGATGCCCTAGAGCTCCCCTAGGGCCCCCTATAACCAACATAGGAACCTCTATAGCCCCCCCTAGGACCCGTAGATCTCCCCTAGGACCCCCTATAGCCCCCATAGGTCCCCCTAGAGCTACCCTAGGACCCCCAGGGCTCCCATAGGACGCCCGATAGGCCCCATCGGGCCCCCTAGAGCTCCTTTAGGGTCCCCTATAGTCACCATAGGACCCACTATAGCCACCATAGGGCCCCCTAGACACCCCACGGGATCCCTAGACCTCCCCTACGACCCCCTATAGCCCCCTTAGGGCCCCCTAGAACTCCCATAGGACCCCTTAGAGCTCCCATAGGACCCCAAGAGTTCCCATAGGACCCCCAAGAGTTCCCATAGGGCCCCCAAGAGTTCCCATAAGATGCCCTAGAGCTCCCATAGGGTCCCCTATAACCACCATAGGACCCTCCATAGCCCCATAGGAACCCCTAGAACTCCCATAGTACCCCCTATAGCTCCCATAGGAACTCCTAGAGCTCCTATAGGAGAATGCCCTAGAGCTCCCATAGGACACCCTAGAGCTCTCCTAGGGCCCCCTATAACCACCATAGGACCCCCTATAACCCTCATAGGGCCTCCTAGAGGTCCCATAGGACCCTCTATAGCCCCTATAGAAGCCCCTAGAGCTTTTATAGGATTCTCTATAGTCCCCATAGGATGCCCCACAGCTCCCCTAGGACCCCATAGAGCCCCCATAGGGCCCCATAGAGCTCCAATAGCATGCCCTAGAGCTCCCCTAGGAGCCCCTATAGCCCCCATAGGACCCCCTAGAGCTCCATAGGACCCCCAAGAGCTCCCCTAGGACCCCCTATAACCCCATAGGTCCCCCCGAGAACTCCCTTAGGACCCCCTAGAGCCCCCATAGGGCCCCCTAGAGGCCCCACAGGACCTCCAGAGCTCCCCTAAGATGCCCTATAACCACAACAGACCCCGTATAGGCCCCATAGACCTCCTAGAGCTCCTATAGGACTCCCTATAGGCCCCATAGGATGCCCTATAGGCCCCATAGGGCCCCCTAGAGCTCCCCTAGGACCCACAGACCTCCCCTAGGACCCCTAGAGCTCCCCTAGGACCCTCTAGAGCCCCCATAAGACCCCCTAGAGCTCCCCTAGGACCCCCTAGAGCCCCCATAGGACGCCTAGAGCTCCTATAGGACCCTCTATAGTGCCCAAAGGATGCCCTAGAGCTCCCATAGGGTCCCCTATAACCTCCATAGGACCCCCTATAGCCCGCATAGGGCCCCCTAGAGCCCCCACAGGACCCCCAGAGCTCCCCTAGGAGCCCCTATAGCCCCCAAAAAGCCTCCTAGAGCTCCCATGGGATGCCCTAGAGCTCCCCTAGGGCCCCCTATAACCACCATAGGACCCTCTATAGCCCACATAGGACCCCCTAGAGCTCCCATAGGACGCCCTATAGCCCCCATTGGATCCGGCAGAGCTCCCCTAGGACCCCCCAGAGCTCACCTAGGACCCCCTATAAGCCCATAGGGCCCACGACCCCCTAAAGCCCCCATAGGACCCCCTAGAGCTCCTATAGACCCCCTAAACCTCCTATATGACCCTCTATAGTCCCCATAAGATGCCCTAGAGCTCCCATAGGACCCCCTATAGCTCCCCTAGGACCCCCTAGAGCCCCCATAGGGCCCCCTAGAGGCCCCACAGGACCTCCAGAGCTCCCCTAAGATGCCCTATAACCACAACAGGACCCCGTATAGGCCCCATAGGACCTCCTAGAGCTCCTATAGGACTCCCTATAGGCCCCATAGGATGCCCTATAGGCCCCATAGGGCCCCCTAGAGCTCCCCTAGGACCCCCTATAGCTCCATAGGGCTCCCTAGAGCTCCTATAGGACCCTCTAGAGCCCCCATAAGACCCCCTAGAGCTCCCCTAGGACCCCCTAGAGCCCCCATAAAACGCCCTAGAGCTCCTATAGGACCCTCTATAGTGCCCAAAGGATGCCCTAGAGCTCCCATAGGGTCCCCTATAACCTCCATAGGACCCCCTATAGCCCGCATAGGGCCCCCTAGAGCCCCCACAGGACCCCCAGAGCTCCCCTAGGAGTCCCTATAGCCCCCAAAAAGCCTCCTAGAGCTCCCATGGGATGCCCTAGAGCTTCCCTAGGGCCCCCTATAACCACCATAGGACCCTCTATAGCCCACATAGGACCCCCTAGAGCTCCCATAGGACGCCCTATAGCCCCCATTGGATCCGGCAGAGCTCCCCTAGGACCCCCCAGAGCTCACCTAGGACCCCCTATAAGCCCATAGGGCCCACGACCCCCTAAAGCCCCCATAGGACCCCCTAGAGCTCCTATAGACCCCCTAAACCTCCTATATGACCCTCTATAGTCCCCATAAGATGCCCTAGAGCTCCCATAGGACCCCCTAGAGCTCCCCTAGGACCCCCTATAACCCGATAGGGTCCCCGACCCCCTAGAGCACCCATAGGGCCCCCTAGAGGCCCCACAGGGCCCCCAGAGCTCCCCTAGGACGCCCTATAACCACAACAGGACCCGGTATAGGCCCCATAGGACCTCCTAGAGCTCCTATAGGACTCCCTATAGGCCCCATAGGATGCCCTATAGCCCCCATAGGGCCCCCTAGAGCTCCCCTAAGACCCACAGAGCTCCCCTAGGACCCCCTGTAGCTCCATAGGGCTCCCTAGAGCTCCCCTAGGACCCTCTAGAGCCCCCATAAGACCCCCTTGAGCTCCACTAGGACCCCCAGAGCTCCCCTAGGACCCCCTATAGCTCCATAGGGCTCCCTAGAGCTCCCCTAGGACCCTCTAGAGCCCCCATAAGACCCCCTAGAGCTCCACTAGGACCCCCAGAGCTCCCATAGTACCCTCTATAGCCCCCATTGGATCCCCCAGAGCTCCCCTAGGACCCACCAGAGCTCCCCTAGGACCCTCTATAACTCTGATAGGGCCCCCTAGAGCTCCCATAGGACCCCCGATAACCCCCATAGGACCACCTAAAGCTCCTATAGACCCCCTAGAGCTCCTATAGGACCCCCAATAGACCCCATAGGATGCCCTAGAGCTCCCATAGGGCACACTATAAGCACCATAGGAACCTCTATAGTGCCCCTAGGACCCCCAGATCTCCCCTAGGACCCCGTATAGCCCCCATAGGTCCCCCTAGAGCTACCCTAGGACCCCCGGAGCTCCCATAGGATGCCCTATAGGCCCCATCGGGCCCCCTAGAACTCCCTTTGGGTCCCCTTTAGCTACCATAGGACCCACTATAGCCCCCAAAGGGCCCCTGAGAGACCCCACGGGATCCCCAGAGCTCCCCTACAACCCCCTATAACCCCATAGGGCCTCCTAGAAGTCCCATAGGACGCCCTAGAGCTCCCGTAGAGCCCCCTATAGCCACCATAGGATGCCCTATAGCCCCCATAGGGCCCCCTAGAGTTCCCCTAGGACCACCAGAGCTCCCCTAGAACCCCTATAGCCCCCATAGGGCCCCCTAGAGTTCCCCTAGGACCCCCTAGAGCTCCCCTAGGACCCCCTATAGTCCCCATAAGACCCCCTAGAACTCCCATAGGACCCCCGAGAGCTCCCCTAGGACCCGTTATATCCCTCATAGGGCCCCATAGAGCTCCCATAGGGTCCCCTATAACTTGCATAGGACCCCCTAGACGTCCCACAGGACCCCCAGAGTTCCGCTAGGAACCCCTATAACCACCTTAGGACCTACTATAGCGCCCATAGGACCCCCTATAGCCCCCATCGGGCCCCCTAGAGCTCCCCTAGGGCTCCCTATAACCACCAAAGGATGCCCTATAGCCCCCATAGGGCCCCCTAGAATTCCCCTAGGACTCCTGAGAGCTCCCCTAGGACGCCCAATAGCCCCCATAGGACCCCCTATAACCCTCCTAGGGCCCCCTAGAGCTCCCATAGGACCCCCTATAGCCCCGATAGGATCCCCTAGAGCTTCTATAGGATTCTCTATAGTCCCCATAGGATGCCCTAGAGCTCCCATAGGGACCCCTAGAGCTCCTGTAGGACCCCCCTATAACCCCCAGAGGACCCCTTAGAGCTCCCATAGGACCCCCAAGAGCTCCCCTAGGACCCCCTAGAGCACCCATAGGGCCCCCTAGAGGCCCCACAGGGCCCCCAGAGCTCCCCTAGGACTCCCTATAACCACAACAGGACCCCGTATAGGCCCCATAGGACCTCCTAGAGCTCCTATAGGACTCCCTATAGGCCCCATAGGATGCCCTATAGCCCCCATACGACCCCCTAGAGCTCCTATAGCCCCCCTAGACCTCCTATAGGACTCTCTATAGTGCCCATAGGATGCCCTAGAGCTCCCATAGGGTCCCCTATAACCTCCATAGGACCCCCTATAGCCCGCATAGGGCCCCCTAGAGCCCCCACAGGACCCCCAGAGCTCGCCTAGGAGCCCCTATAGCCCCCAGAGAGCCTCCTAGAGCTCCCATAGGATGCCCTACAGCTCCCCTAGGGCCCCCTATAAGCAACATAGGACCCTCTATAGCCCCCATAGGACCCCCTAGAGCTCCCATAGGACGCCCTACAGCCCCCATTGGATCCCCCAGAGCTCCCCTAGGACCCCCTATAACTCCGATAGGGCACCCTAGAGCTCCCATAGGGCACACTATAAGAACCTCTATAGCGCCCCTAGGACCCCCAGATCTCCCCTAGGACCCCCTATAGCCCCCACAGGTCCCCCTAGAGCTCCCCTAGGACCCCCTATAGTCCCCATAGGACCCCCTAGAACTCCCATAGGACCCCCGAGAGCTCCCCTAGGACCAGTTATATCCCTCATAGGGCCCCATAGAGCTCCCATAGGGTCCCCTATAACTTGCATAGGACCCCCTAGAGCTCCCACAGGACCCCCAGAGTTCCGCTAGGACCCCCTATAACCACCATAGGACCTACTATTGCGCCCATAGGACCCCCTAGAGCCCCCATCGGGCCCCCTAGAGCTCCCCTAGGGCCCCCTATAACCACCAAAGGATGCCCTATAGCCCCCACAGGACCCACAAAGCTCCCACAGAACCCCCTATAGCCCCCATAGCACCCCGTAGAGCTCCATGGGACGCCCTAGAGCTCCCCTAGGACACCCTATAACCCCCATAGGGCCCCCTAGAGCTCTCATATGACCCACTAGAGCCCCCATAGGACCCCCTAGAGCTCCTATAGGACCCTCTATAGTGCCCATAGGATGCCCTAGAGCTCCCATAGGGTCCCCTATAACCTCCATAGGACCCCCTAGAGCACCCACAGGACCCCCAGAGCTCCACTAGGACCCCCTATAGCTCCCAGAGAGCCTCCTAGAGCTCCCATAGGACGCCCTAGAGCTCCCCTAGGGCCCCCTATAGACCCCATAGGACGCCCTATAACCCTCATAGGGACCCCTAGAGTTCCCATAGGGCCCCCTGTAGCCCCCACTGGACCCTCTATAGCCCCCATAGGACCCCCTAGAGCTCCCCTAGGACACCCTATAACCCCCATACGGCCCCCTAGACCTCCCATAGGACGCCCTAGAGATTCTCTAGGCCCCCTAGAGCTCCTATACGATCCCCTATAGCCCCCATAGGATGTCCTAGAGCTCCCCTAGGACCCCCTACTGCCCCCATTTGGCCCCCTAGAGCTCCCCTAGGGCCCTCTATAACCAACATAGGACCCCATATAGGCACCATAGGACCCCCTAGAGCTCCTATAGCCCCCCTAGAGCTCCTATAGGACCCCCTATAGTCCCCATAGAATGCCCTATAGCCCCCATAGGGCCGCCAGAGCTCCCACAGAACCCCCTATAGCCCCCATAGGACCCCCTTGAGCTCCATGGGACGCCCTAGAGCTCCCCTAGGACACCCTATAACCCCCATAGGGCCCCCTAGAGCTCCCATAGGACCCTCTATAGTCCCCATAGGACCCCCTAGAACTTCCCCAGCACGCCCTATAACCACCATAGGACCCCCTATAGAACTCCAAGGACCTCCAGATCTCCCCTAGGACCCCCTATAGCCACAATAGGACCCCCAGAGTTTCCTTAGGACCCCCTATAGCCCCCACCGGGCCTCCTAGAGCTCCCATAGGATGCCCTAGAGCTCCCCTAGGGCCCCCTATAAGCACCATAGGGCGCCCTATAGCCCCCACAGGGCCTCCTAGAGTTCCCCTAGGACCCCCTAGAGCTCCCCTAGGACCCCCAACAGCCCACATAGGAACACCTAGAGCCCCCATAGGACCCCCTAGAACTCCTATAGGACCCCCTATAGACCCAATGGACCCCCAGAGCTCCCATAGAACCCCCTAAAGCCCCCATAGGACCACCTAGAGTTCCACGGGATGCCCTAGAGCTCCCATAGGACCCCCTGGAGCCCCCAGAGCTCCTATAGCCCCCCTAGACCTCCTATAGGACCCTATACAGTGCCCATAGGATGCCCTAGAGCTCCCATAGGGTCCCCTATAACTTCCATAGGACCCACTATAGCCCGCATAGGGCCCCCTAGAGCCCCCACAGGACCCCCAGAGCTCCCCCAGAGAACCCCCTAGAGCTCCTTATAGGACCCCCTAGAGCTCCCCTAGGGCCCCCTATAACCACCATAGGACCCACCAAACCCCCCATAGGACCCCCTAGAACTCCCCCCTGCGCCCCCTATAATCACTACAGGACTTCCAGAGCTCCCATACGACACCCTAGAGCTCCCCTAGAACCCCCAGAGCTCCCCTAGGACCCCCTATAGCCCCCATAGGACCACCTAGAGCTCCCCTAGGGCCCCCTATAAACACCATAGGATGCCCTATAGCCGCCATAGGGCCCCCTAGAGTTCCCCTAGGAAACCCAGAGCTCCCCTAGGGCCCCCTATAACCAACGTAGGATGCACTATAGCCCCCATAGGGCCACCTAGAGTTCCCCTAGGACCCCCAGAGCTCCCCTAGCTTCCCCTATAGCTCCCAGAGAGCCCGCTAGAGCTCCTATAGGATGCCCTAGGGCCCCCTATAACCACCATAGGACCCCCTATACCCCCCCTAGGACCCCCAGAGCTCCCATAGGACCCCCTATAGCCCCCATAGGGGCCCCTAGAGCTCCCTTAGGGCCCCCGATAACCACCCTAGGACACTCCATAGCCCCCATAAGACCCCATAGAACTCTCATAGTACCCCGTATAGCTCCCATAGGAACTCCTAGAGCTCCTATTGCCCCCCTAGGGCTCCTATAGGATCCCCTATATTCCCCATAGAATGCCCTAGAGCTCCCATAGGGCCACCTATAACCTCCTTAGGATCCCTAAGAGCCCCCATAGGGCCCTCTGGAGGCCCCACAGGACACACAGAGCTCCTCTAGGACCCCCTATAACCACCATAGGACCCCATATAGGCCCCATAGGACACCCTAGAGCTCCTATAGCCCCAATAGAGCTCCTATAGGACCCCCTATAGTGCCCTTAGGATGCCTTATAGCCCCCATAGGGCCCCCAAGAGCTCCCCGAGGACCCCCTATAGCTCCCATAGGCCTCCCTAGAGCTCCCCTAGGACCTTCTAGAGCCCCCATAAGACCCCTAGAGCTCAACCAGGACCCCCTATAGCCCCCATAGGACCACCTAGAGCTCCCTAGGGCCCCCTATAACCACCATAGGATGACCTATAGGCCCCATAGGGCCCCCTAGAGTTCCCCTAGGACCCCCAGAGCTCCCCTAGGGCCCCCTACAACCACCATAGGACCCCATATAGGCCCCATAGGACACCCTAGAGCTCCTATAGCCGCCATAGAGCTCCTATAGCCGCCATAGAGCTCCTATAGGACCCCCTATAGTCCGCATAGGATGCCCTAGAGCTCCCCTAGGCCTCCCTAGAGCTCCCCTAGGCCTCCCTAGAGCTCCCCTAGGCCTCCCTAGAGCTCCCCTAGGCCTCCCTAGAGCTCCCCTAGGCCTCCCTAGAGCTCCCCTAGGCCTCCCTAGAGCTCCCCTAGGCCTCCCTAGAGCTCCCCTAGGCCTCCCTAGAGCTCCCCTAGGCCTCCCTAGAGCTCCCCTAGGCCTCCCTAGAGCTCCCCTAGGCCTCCCTATAAACGCCCATAGGGCCCCCTAGACCTCCCATAGGAGCCCCTAGACCTCCCATAGGAGCCCCTAGACCTCCCATAGGAGCCCCTAGACCTCCCATAGGAGCCCCTAGAGCCCACATAGGAGCCCCTAGAGCCCACATAGGAGCCCCTAGAGCCCACATAGGAGCCCCTAGAGCCCACATAGGAGCCCCTAGAGCCCACATAGGAGCCCCTAGAGCCCACATAGGAGCCCCTAGAGCCCACATAGGAGCCCCTAGAGCCCACATAGGAGCCCCTAGAGCCCACATAGGAGCCCCTAGAGCCCACATAGGAGCCTCTACAGTGCCCATAGGATGCCCTAGAGCTCCCATAGGGTCCCCTATAACCTACATAGGACCCACTATAGACTGCATAGGGGCCTCTACAGCCCCCACAGGACCCACAGAGCTCCCCTAGGACCCCCTATAGCCCCCAGAGAGCCCCCTAGAGCTCCCTTAGGGCCCCCTATAATCACGATAGGACCCTCTATAGCCCCCCTAGGACCCCATATAGCCCACACAGAGCCCACTAGAGCTCCCATAGGGCCCCCGATAACCACCATAGGATACTCTATAGCCCCCATAGGACCCCCTAGACCTACCATAGTACCCCCTATAGCTCCCATAGGAACTCCTAGAGCTCCTATTACCCCCCTAGAGCTCCTATAGGATCCCCTATATTCCCCATAAAATTCCCTAGAGCTCCCCTAGGGCCCCCTATAACCACCATAGGACCCACTAGAGCCCCCATAGGGCCCCCTAGAACTCCCATAGGACCCCCTATAGCCCCGATAGGACCCCCTAGAGCTTCTATAGGATTCTCTATAGTCCCCACAGGATTCCCTAGAGCTCCCATATGGACCCCTAGAGCCCCCACAGGGCCCCCAGAGCTCCCCTAGGACCCCCCGATAACCCCCAGAGGACCCCCTAGAGCCTCCATAGGACTCACAATGGTCCCCATAGGAACTCCTAGAGCTCTTATAGCCCCCCTAGAGCTCCTATAGGATCCCCTATAGTCCCCATAGGATGCCCTAGAGCTCTCATAGGGTGCCCTATAACCACCATAGGACCCCCTATAGCCCCCATAGGACCACCTAGAGCTCCCCTAGGGCCCCCTATAACCACCATAGGACCCCATATAGGCCCCATAGGACCCCCTAGAGCTCTTATAGGACCCCCTATAGTGCCCATAGGATGCCCTATAGCCCCGATAGGGCCCCCTAGAGCTTCCCTAGGACCCCCAGAGCTCCACTAGGACCCCCTATAGCTCCCATAGGGCTCCCTAGAGCTCTCCTAGGACCCTCTAGAGCCCCCATAAGGCCCCCTAGAGCTCCCCTAGGGCCCCCTATAACCACCATCGCACCCAGTATAGCCCTCATAAGGCCCCTAGAGCCCCCACAGGACAGCCAGAGCTTCCCTAGGACCCCCTATAGCCCCCATAGGGCCCAGTATAGGGCCCATAGAACCCCCTAGAGCTCCTATAGCCCCCCTAGAGCTCCTATAGGACCCCCTATAGTCCCCATAGGATGCCCTATAGCCCCCATAGGGACTCCTAAAGCTCTCCTAGGACCCCCTATAGGTCCCATAGGGCTCCCTAGAGCTCCCATAGGACCCTCTAGAGCCCCCATAAGGCCCCCTAGAGCTCCATGGGATGCCCTCGAGCTCCCATACGGCCCCCTATAACCACCATAGGGCCCACTATAGCCCCCAAAGGGCCCCCTAGCGCCCACACAGGACCCCCAGAGCTCCCCTAGGACCCCTATAACCACCATAGGATGCCCTATAGCCCCCATAGGGCCCCCTGGAGCTCCCCAAGAACCCCTGGAGCTCCCATAGGGCCCCCTGGAAATCCCCTAGGACCCCCTATAGCCCCCATAGGACCCCCTAGAACTCCCATAGGACTCCCTACAGCGCCCATAGGACCCCCTAGAGCTCTCCTAGGACCCGCTATAACCCTCATATGGCCCCCTAGAGCTCCCATAAGGCCCCCTATAGTCCCCACAGGACCCCCTATAGCCCCCATAGGACCCCTAGAGCTCCCCTAGGACACCCTATAACCCCCATAGGGCCCCCTAGAGCTCTTATACGACCCCCTATAGCCCCCATAGGACCCCCTATAGACCCCATAGGATGCCCTAGAGCTCCCATAGGACACACTATAACCACCATAGGACCCTCTATAGCCCCCATAAGATCCCCGAGCGGGATGAGTGACCCGGAACCCCCAGCCCCGAGCGCGCACCCCCGGCCCCGCTCACCTCCTCCAGCACCAGCTTCTCAGCAGCAGCGTCCACGTTGTGGAGCGGCTCCAGCACCACCTTCCTTCAACTGCCAGCCCATACACAGGATGCCCCCACCCACCGCCACCCTTTATCAACCCCCGGTCCCACCTGTGACTCATTCTGGCCCAAGGGCCCGCAGCTGCTGCCCTCACCGAGCAGGACGGGAGAAGGGCCACAAGCCCCATCAGGGACAGCTGGGGCAGCCCGGGCAGCAGAGCCCCACCTGCAGCTCACCAAAGTGCCAGGCAGAGCCCTGGCCCGAGCACAGGGACAAAGGGGACAGTCAGGTGGGGGCAGCGACATCAGCCCCTTTGTCCTTCAGTTTTACATTTGCGCAGTCCGTAAGCACCGCGTACGGCAGGATTATCCCAGAAGCCTGCATCATGCACATACGGAGGGATCCGAGAAGCATCTCGGAAGAAAAGAGAAACAAACACCCGTGTGTCCTCTGGATGCTAACCCACCAACATGCTGTACAGAGGCGCTGCACAAGACGAGACCACAGCCACCATGGAGGCGTCACCAAGAGGGGACCGAGCAAAGGGCAGGGGAGGGGGGCAAGAAAGCAGGTGACACCGGCAGGGGCCTCAATTTGTGCCAGGGGAGATTCACATTAGATATTAGGTAAAATTGCCAGATGAAAAGAGTAGTCAAGCATTGGAATAGGCTGCCCAGGACTCTGATGGAGCCACCGCCCCTGACAGTGTTCAGGAACCGCATAGACGAAGCGGTTGGTTTAGAAGTGTGGTGTTGAAGGGCTTACGGTTGGACTCGATAGCCTTGAAGGTCTCTTCAAGATTACCCAGATGTCAAGGTGTAGCAGTTGACAGCGACGTGTTGACACTGCCGAGTTGCTGGAGGACTGGGGGGAGCCGGGACTCACGGCCACACTTCTGCTTCTCCAATCGTCAAGCGAAACAGCGAGCACAGGGGAGCGCTCAGCACTCGTGCCTCCCCTTACCTTTCCGGCACGGCTACTTGGGTGGCCGAGGGCAGCAGTGAGTAGAGCAATTTGCACGTGCATGCGCCACCCTTTGCTGTCATGGAACTCATTTTTAGGTACGGGAGAGAGTGCTGCACAACACACGGCACACAGGTGCTGCCCTTTCAACAGCAGTTCTGCTGCACTGACACATTCAAGGCGCTCACTCACTTTCCAGAATGGCAGGACTTGATTTTTTTGTTATTTTTTTTCCCCCCAACAGTAACTGTAGTCAAAAAGTTATTCTTGGCCTCTGCTATGGGGGCCCTGGGGCCTCCTGGCCTCCGATATGGGCACCTCTGAGCCTCTCCTATGGGGGGCTGGGAGCCTCCCAGCCTCTGCTATGGGGGGTCTCTGAGTCTCCTGGACTCAGATATGGGGGACTGGGAGCCTCCCGGCCTCCTCTGTGTGGGCCTATAAGCCTCCTGCCCTCCACTATGGATGTCTTTCATCCTCCTGGTCTCTCATATAGGGGCCTATGACTGTCCCAGCCTTCTTTATGGGGACCTGAGCCTCCTGAACTCAGATATGGGGAGCTGGGAGCCTCCTGATCTCCTCTAAGGGAGCCTCCCGGCCTCCTCTGTGCACAACTGGGAGCCTCCCGGCGTCCGATATGGGGGGCCCTGGAGCCTCCTGGCCTCCACTACGGGAAACTGGGAGCCTCCTGGCCTCTCATATGGGGGCCTCTGAGCCTCCTGGCCTCTGATATGGGGAGCTGGGAGCCTCCTGGCCTCCTCTACGGGGGCCTCTGACACGGCGGGCTCTGACCCTCTCCTTTCGGGGTAGGGAGCCGCCCGGCCTCCTCTGTGGGGGCCTCTGAGCCTCCTGGACTCCACTATGGACGTCTTTCAGCCTCCTGGCTGTCCCAGCCTTCTTTATGGGGACCTCAGCCTCCCGGCCTCCGATATGGGGGGCCCTGGAGCCTTCTGGCCTCCGATATGGGTGTCTCTGAGCCTCCTGGACTCAGATATGGGGAGCTGGGAGCCTCCTGATCTCCTCTATGGGGGCCTCTGAGCCTCCCGGCCTTCGATTTGTGGGACTGGGAGCCTCCTGGCCTCCTCTATGGGGGCCCCTGAGCATCCCATCCTTCGCTATGGGGGTCTGGGAGCTTCCCAGCCTCGTCTACAAGGGCCTCTGAGCCTCCCGGCCTCCTCTGTGCACAACTGGGAGCCTCCCGGTGTCCGATATGGGGGGCCCTGGAGCCTCCTGGCCTCCACTATGGGAAACTGGGAGCCTCCTGGCCTCTCATATGGGGGCCTCTGAGCCTCCTGGCCTCTCTTATGGGGGACTGGGAGCCTCCCAGCCTCTCATACAGGAGCCTCTGAGCCTCCTGGCCTCCACTATGGGGGTCTGGGAGCCTCCATTATGGGGACCTAGAGCCTCTCGATCTCCTCTGTGGGAGCTTCTGAGCCTCCTGGCCTCCGATACGGGGGGTTGCGAGCCTCCTGGCCTCCTCTATGGGGACCTCTGCGCCTCTCCTATGGGGGGCCTGGAGCATCCTGGCCTCCGCTATGGGGGCCCTGGGGCCTCCCAGCCTCTGATATGGGGACCTAGAGCCTCTCCTATGGGGGTCTGGGAGCCTCCCGGCCTCCTCTATGGGGGCCTCTGAGCCTCCCAGCCTCCTCTATGGGGGACGGGGAGCCTCCCAGCCTCCTCTATGGGGATCTCTGTGCCTCCTGGACTCCAATATGGGGGACTGGGAGCCTCCCGGCCTCCGATACTGGGGGCGCTGGAGCTTCCTGCCCTCCGCTATGGGGAACTGGGAGCCTCCTGGCTTCTCATATGGGGGCCTCTGAGCCTGCTGGACTCCGTTATGGGGAGCTGGGAGCCTCCCGGCCTCCTCTATGGGGACCTCTGGGCCTCTCCTATGGGGGCCCTCTAAGCCTCCCAGCCTCTGATATGTGGGACTAAGCCTCCTGGACTCCACTATTGGGGTCGGGGAGCCTCCTGGCCTCTCATACAGGAGCCTCTGAGCCTCCTGGTCTCCGTTATGGGGGTCTTGGAGCCTCCGATATGGGGACCTAGAGCCTCTCGACCTCCTCTGTGGGGGCCTCTGAGCGTGCTGGACTCCGATATGGGGATCTGGGAGCTTCCCAGCGTTGTCTATGGGGGCCTCTGAGCCTCCCAGCCTCCGATATGGGGACCTCTGAGCCTCTCCTATGGGGGTCTAGGAGCCTCCCGGCCTACTCTGTGAGGGCCTCTGAGCATCCTGGCCTCTGATATGAGGACTGGGAGCCTCCTCGACTCTGATATGGGGGGCCTGGAGCCTCTTGACCTCCTCTATGGGGGTCTGGGAGCCTCTCGGCCTCCTCTGTGGGGGCCTCTGAGCCTCCTGGACTCCACTATGGACGTCTTTCAGCCTCCTGGCCTCTCATATAGGGGCCTATGACTGTCCCAGGCTTCTTTATGGGAAACTGAGCCTCCTGGAATCGGATATGGGGAGCTAGGAGCCTCCTGGTCTCCGATATGGGGACCTAGAGCCTCTCCTATGGGGGGCTGGGAGCCTCCCAGCCTCTGCTATGGGGGTCTCTGAGGCTCCCGGCCTCCGATACGGGGGGCTGTAGGGAAATGCTGTGCTGAGGATCTGCAGAGCTGAGAAGAGCCTGTGCGGTCGGGACCTAGCAAAGCTCCTGGCAACCAATCAGAACGAGCCTGGAAACCCCTCAGCTGCTTGTAGGGATCAATATCCGCGCACGTCGGTAACAACCGGAGCGAGACCTGACCTCATGTTGAGTCCGTGTCCTGCGATCCGGCTCGGCTCCCGGAAAGGCCGTGCAGTTATCCTGCGCTGGGCCAACAGCCGGCGCCCGAACAGGGACCCGACGGCAGGGGACCAAACGGCAGGAAAGTTGCTGCGACGGGTGGGAGATCCTGGGTCGCCGCGGCCAGACAGAGGATCCAGGAGCCGGGAAGCGGCGTCCGCTGCGAGGGATTCTCTGCTCCCAATCAGGCCTGGCTGCTGCAAAAGGAAAAAGGGGCAGTTAGAGAGGAATGGGCAGAGAGCCGCGGCCAGGGCTGCCCAGCAGGGCTGCTCAATCCCGGCTTTCAGGTCGCAGTGGAAGCACAACGGGAACGCTGGCTAGGGGATAAGGAAGCAGGCCAGAGCGAATAAAAGAGCTGTTGAACTAAAAGGAGGAGCTGAACAAGCCAGGGGGGCTGGAAGGGTCTCGGTTACATCATTGTCAGCCAATCAGGAGCCTGCGCAGTGACGTCACTAACTGCCACAATCATATAAACGTGCTGCATGCGAGCTAATAAACGAGCAGGATCCTTTAACTGCCATCGAGGGGGCGTCCTGACTCCGGCCGACCTCCTACAGGGGGACATGGAGGGACATGAGGGACACGGGAGACATGGGGGGACACTGGGGACATGGGGGGACACTGGGGACATGGGGGGACACTGGGGGACACTGGGGACATGGGGGGACATGGGGGGACACGGGAGACATGGGGGGACACTGGGGACATGGGGGGACATGGTGGGACTCGGGGGACATGGGGACACACGGAGGGACACATGGAGGGAACACTGGGGGACACGGGGGATACGGAGGGACACGGGGGGACATGGAAGGACACACGGGGACACACGGAGGGACATGCAGAGGACACACGGAGGGACACGCAGGTGACACAGAGACACACGGAGGGACACGCAGGTGACACAGGGGACACACGGAGGGACACGCAGGTGACACGGGGGACACACGGAGGGACACGCAGGTGACACAGGGACATGCGCGGCCCCCCATAGCCCCCACGTTCCCCCTATTCCCCCCTGGATCCCCGTGTCCCCCCCATGTCCCCACCCCCCCCCGTGTCCCCGTCCCCTCAGCTAACGAGCCCCTTCATTAACCCCCCCTCATTAGCGGGCCCTTTCATTAACCCCCTCATTAAGCCCCCGCATTATCTCCCCCCCCCACTAATCCCCCCCGGATCCCGGTTTCCTACCCGGCAGTTCCAGCCCCAGCTCCATGGTCTGCGCTGAGGCACGGGGGGGTCCCAATGTCCCTCCGTGGGTGTCACCAGCCCCCTCGTTACCCCAATGTCCCCCTGTGGGTGACACCAACCCCGTCCCCGTGACCGGGAGCCGCCGCCATCGCGGCCGCCGCCTGCGCCCTCAGCTTCCGCTTCCGGCGACCCGCCCCTTCCGCCGCGCGTTGCCCCCGGCGACGGCTCCGCCAATGGCGGCGCGTTGCCCCCGGCGACGGCTCCGCCAATGGGGGCGCGTTGCCCCGAGCGACGGCTCCGCCAATGGCGGCGCGTTGCCCCTAGCGACGGCTGCGCCAATGGGGCCGCGTTGCCCCGAGCGACGGCTCCGCCAATGGCGGCGCGTTGCCCCTAGCGACGCCTCCGCCAATGGGGGCGCGTTGCCCCTAGCGACGGCTCCGCCAATGGCGGCGCGTTGCCCCTAGCGACGGCTGCGCCAATGGGGGCGCGTTGCCCCTAGCGACGGCTCCGCCAATGGCGGCGCGTTGCCCCTAGCGACGCCTCCGCCAATGGCGGCGCGTTGCCCCCAGCGACGGCTCCGCCAATGACGGCGCGTTGCCCCGAGCGACGGCTCCGCCAATGGCGGCGCGTTGCCCCTAGCGACGCCTCCGCCAATGGGGGCGCGTTGCCCCTAGCGACGGCTCCGCCAATGGCGGCGCGTTGCCCCTAGCGACGGCTGCGCCAATGGGGGCGCGTTGCCCCTAGCGACGGCTCCGTCAATGGCGGCGCGTTGCCCCTAGCGACGCCTCCGCCAATGGCGGCGCGTTGCCCCCAGCGACGGCTCCGCCAATGACGGCGCGTTGCCCCGAGCGACGGCTCCGCCAATGGCGGCGCGTTGCCCCTAGCGACGGCTGCGCCAATGGGGGCGCGTTGCCCCTAGCGACGGCTCCGCCAATGGCGGCGCGTTGCCCCTAGCGACGCCTCCGCCAATGGCGGCGCGTTGCCCCCAGCGACGGCTCCGCCAATGGGGGCGCGTTGCCCGGAGTGACGGCTCCGCCAATGGCGGCGCGTTGCCCCTAGCGACGCCTCCGCCAATGGCGGCGCGTTGCCCCTAGCGACGGCTCCGCCAATGGCGGCGCGTTGCCCGGAGTGACGGCTCCGCCAATGGCGGCGCGTTGCCCCCAGCGACGGCTCCGCCAATGGCGGCGCGTTGCCATGAGTGACGGCTCCGCGAATGGCGGCGCGTTCCCTCCAGCGACACATTCACACTGGAAGGGGCAGGATCCCAATGTCCGCCTGTGGGCGACACCAGCCCCCCGTTACCCCAATGACCCCCTGTGGGTAACACGACTAACCCCGGGAGCGGGAGGGGGAGAGGGAGCCGGCGGCGCCGACTGCGCCCTTCCCCTTCCGCCTCCGGAGACCCGCCCCTTCCGCCGCGTCTGCGCGCGGAGGTGTCCAATGGTGGCGCGTTGCCCCCAGCGACGGCTCCGCCAATGGGGGCGCGTTGCCCCCAGCGACGGCTCCGCCAATGGTGGCGCGTTGCCCTCCTCCCGTCTGCGCATGCGCCGCCTCCCCCTCCCCATTGCAGTACCGGTAATCGGACACGCGATGGCAGCAGTGAGCGCTCCCGACGCTCTGCGCATGCGCGCCCCCCCCGGGCCGTTGCAGTACCGATATTCGGACACCGTTCGGACGATAATTGTAGTAACCAGTGATGTAAATACAAAGGCTCCCAATTGGCAGACAATGATCTGACTAAGACCCTCCCCTGCCCGTTCCAGTACCGATTTTCGGACACGCGACGGCAGCAGTGAGCGCTCCCGACGCTCTGCGCATGCGCCGGCTCCCCCTCCCGTTGCAGTACCGGTTTTCGGACACGGGATGGCAGCAGTGAGCCTCCCGACATTCTGCGCATGCGCGCCTCCCCCTCCCTATTGCAGTACCGATTTTCGGACACGGGATGGCAGCAGTGAGCCCTCCCGACGCTCTGCGCATGCGCAGCCTTTCCCCGGCTATTGCAGTACCGATTTTCGGACACGGGATGGCAGCAGTGAGCCCTCCGGACGCTCTGCGCATGCGCAGCCTTTCCCCGGCTATTGCAGTACCGATTTTCGGACACGGGATGGCAGCAGTGAGCCCTCCCGACGCTCTGCGCATGCGCAGCCTCCCCCTCCCCATTGCAGTACCGATTTTCGGACACGGGATGGCAGCAGTGAGCCCTCCCGACGCTCTGCTCATGCGCAGCCTTTCCCCGGCTATTGCAGTACCGATTTTCGGACAAGGGATGGCAGCAGTGAGCGCTCCCGACGCTCTGCGCATGCGCAGCCTCCCCCTCCCCGTTGCAGTACCGATTTTCGGACACGGGATGGCAGCAGTGAGCCCTCCCGACGCTCTGCGCATGCGCAGCCTCCCCCTCGCTATTGCAGTACCGATTTTCGGACACGGGATGGCAGCAGTGAGCGCTCCCGACACTCTGCGCATGCGCGGCCTTTCCTTGGTCGTTGCAGTACCGATGTTCGGACACCGTTCGGACGATAGTTCTAGTAACCAGGGATGTAAATACAAGGGGCTAACCCT